>NW_020696410.1:3241-5489 GCF_002925995.2 Terrapene triunguis | reverse complement strand
TTACCCAGAAGGCATTGGCGGCTCGACCCAGAATTCCGATGGGCAGCAGGGACTGCGGGAACTGTGGGATAGCTGCCCACAGTGCACCGCTTCCAATATCGACACTCGCCCGTTAGTGTGGACTCACAAAGTCGAATTACTGTCCTTAGTGTGTCCTTAGTGTGGACACACACGTTCGACTTTGCAATATCGATTCCACATATTCGATTTAAGTAAAATCGAATTACCCTCGTAGTGTAGACATACCCTTGAGCTCTAAATCTCTCTACTTCTAAAATACATAGCACTGATAAATATCCCTGCCAAAATACCACTCATTAACCAGTTCACACCTTTTTAAGTTTTGTCTAAGTTTTCCCTTTTTAATCTTTATATGGCCTTTATATGGCCATTACATGAAGTTTGGACGATTGTGTAATTCACTCTTTTTGTGGCTACTACATACTCCTCCACTTCAGTGGGGACTGTTTTCATATTTATTAAGTTCAAGTACAGTTTAGCATAGCTCTATAAACCATGTACATATTTGAAAAGGAATGTGAAATTCAGCAAGGTTTGAGGTTGAATACAAAGATAAAACCTGCTGAGTTTCATGTGAAGCTTTCTGGGGCCTGTGAACCTGCCACTGAAACTCAAAACTAAGCTTTTTGCTGGCACAAATATTTTTAGGTTAATTTTCAGAGTTTAGTTTTTGTTTCATAGTGAAATTTGTGCCAGCTGGCAGATTTCCATGTCAAACAAACCTTGTACAGTCCTCAAGAACCTATCTAAGATGCATGTTACTCAAACTCTTCCAACTTCTCATTTTAAACCAAAATGCAAAGATGACAAACCTTTTCACTCAGTTTTGGTTTGTTGCTTTGCCAATACTCATTTGAACCAAAGCCAAGGGATTCTATTGTGATAATTGGACCTACAAATATACTATAATTGTTTATTCAGCTGTAAGAAGTGATTGTATGTTTATAAGATGTCACAATAACCTATAGCAACAAGGAATGGGATAAGGTATGAAAGAGAGACAAAGTCTGAACTAGTCCAAACAAGAAGGCCTACTGATATAATTCAAGGACTGTGTTAAAATCATGCCTGGTAAACAAAAATAGCATGAGACTTTAAATCCAAGAACCAAAATTGGTATGCCAGATATTAGGCCTAATTGCCGGCTGAAATTATGAGACGACAGGTTATACCATCCATTACTTCCTTTTGGGGTTTTAAAGAGAAACTTTGGGAGGAAAAATGGGCTACTGCAGCAAATTTTATCATCATGGCTCCCACCCTGACAATCTCCTGGGCCCCAAACGTCTTCATCCCCATCATGAATGATGTCCTGTGCAGACCAGGCCAGAGAGATGGACCCAGATGACATTGCCACCTCCACAAGCTCCAGCTGAATCCCAAATGCTATCTAGAATATGAAATTTTGTCTCTCTCTTCCCCATGCCATGTGTACTTTTCCTTCCTTACCTTTCTTTTCTTTCCTATCTCTTTCCTTTTTCCTTCTGTCTAATAAGAATCGGGCTTAGCTGGTCAAGACTGCATATTTTGCAACACTGCTGTAAGCCTGTGACCAGAGAGGCAGCTAAAGGCAATGCCCTAAACAGCCATTGATAAATACAAGTTTGCCAGGGCTTGGGGTGGCTGATAAGACTATTTTTCCAGCAGTGAGGTTGCAAGTGAAAGTAACACCAGAGACTGATGCTGCATTTTCTATCTTAGTTATTCTTTTCTCTCTCCTTTTGTGTGCGTTTGTCGTCTTGGAAATGGGATCAGACTTCAACAACACTAGCAGTGCCAGCTCCAGCCCATCTCTACTAACTTATTTTCCCCAAAAGGACAGTTATTACCATATTTAATACCATCTAAGACATTATCAAACAGGCAGGGGAGGGGGAGTTTCCTTCTAAAAACTGTGTCCCCCAGCTAAAGGAAAGGGGAACAAGGGATGTTGTTCAAATGAAATCCTTACTTAGTACTTTACATTTCAACTGTTTTCCCTTTTGTTTCTTTAATAAAAAGTTAAAATTATGTTTAATGGTGTATTTGCATTGGCACTAACCTGAGGTCTCTATATTCCAAACTCTATTTAACAATGTGTATTCCATCTAAATTGATACAACCGTTCGGAATGATTCTTCTGATTTCCCCAGTTAACTAAGGGTCTCTCTTCACTGCAGATTTAACTCACATTATCTACACTTGAGTTACTCCTCTTGTGTTAGCTTTGCTCAAATGAGAGTGGCCA
>NW_020696410.1:0-3231 GCF_002925995.2 Terrapene triunguis | reverse complement strand
ATACCTGATGGGGACCACATCCCAAAATAAATCTTTTTCAAATGACTATTAGTTTGGGCCCTCAAACAACCCCCAACTTCTCCAACCTCATCATCAGATGCAAACTTCGCACAGACCAGGACACCACAGACACCAACCCAAAGTGGTATCAGACCTTCCCAGAAGAGATGCAAAACTTGCAGTCATATCTTCACTGCTACAATGATCAATGCCCTCCACAACAGATATTTCAAGATCCCTGGGTCCTACACATGCCTATCACAACAACATATGGTGACATCCTCTAGTGCATTAATGCCCCAACAACAAAATAAGTAGGTGAAACCAGACAATCACTATGCTCTCAAATGAACTCACACAGCAAACTGATAGAAGACAAAAACATTATATTGCCTCTGGGTGAACAGTTTTTGCAAAACAATCACAGTCCTCATCCTTAAAGGAAACCTGGCCAACACCTTCAAAAGACAAACCTGGGAGCTTAAATTCATAACTTTGCTAGACACTAAAAATCATGATCTTGATATATTATTCTGCTTAACTGCCAGGGGGCAAATTTGTCACGTACACATGGAAGATATACAGCACAGCTATTGCTATGTCTTAACTCAGGAAGTTCCTTCGAGAGGAAATGTAGCCAAACTCCAAACCTGGAGACAATGGACCTTTCTGTGCCTGCGTCCTGTAGATAGCTAACTGCTTGGTTTTCAAAATAAGCAAGGAGGAGGGGGCAAGTAGATGAACAATAAGAGGTCATAAGAGGGGCAGATACATGTAGCTTGCTAATTATGTATGGTAATGATGGCAAATTTTGGCCAATCATAAAGCAATAGATTATCATAGTCAACTGCATATAATGCTTTGGTGTAAGTGTTTTCTTTGTTCTTGCTGACTTATAAGCTCGAACCCAATTGCAATTGAAATAAACGGATCGCCCCTCCCGGGGCTCCTTGCTTGATTAGCTGTGTCCGTCTCTCTTTATTCCTCAGCTGGAACGGACAGGAATTTCTATGACAGTTTTGGCGACCACGAAGGGACTTCTCCAGCTCGGAACCGCTCCGGGGCCCCTCCCTCGAGAAGGACCAGCGCGCGCCGAGGTGAGTTTACCTTGGGTTGTATTGTCTTGGGAGTTGGCCCCCGGCGGGGACGATAAGGAGGACTCTGAGAGACGGACCACAAGCAACGAGACAGATCGCGTTGGAAGAGGCCTCATCAGGAGACGGGTAAATTGTGTCTGTTTTATGTTATGTGTACATGGGGGTCTTAGACCCGACGGTTTCCTTGGGACAGCCTCGGTGAAATTACTGGGACATCCGTCTGGCAGTTAAACACTTTTAGAGTGCCAGCCCAGTATAAAAACAAGTTTCAGATGACAGGAGATTACCCAGGCAGGAACAGAGGCTGACTGGATAGGCTGGGTGGTCTCCCCGGGACATAAAGGAAACCGTCACTGACTCCAGGGCTTTGTTCTCGGTAACACTGCGGATGTGGAGAACTGAAGCAGGGAATTTAGGAGTCAGTTAGACCTGACATGGGAAATTGTCAGGGGAAATTCGATGCCGGCACACTTCTGGGATGTGTTCTCAGGAATTGGGGAAGACTTCGCCTCAAAACCTTGAGAACCATCCTGGAAGATTTAAGACCAGAACGAATGAATTATTTGTATTTGTTTTATAGCGCTGCTCCAATTTGTAAAGATAAAGAGTGCACTCTCATGTTACAACAAACTAAACCTCCTCCTTACCAGCAGTGTAGAGTAGAGGAAGATGATTATAGGCCTGTTCCCCCACCAGCTGCGTCCCCTCAATCCCTTCCCGTTCAGGTAAATCAGGTGGTCCCAGGGACCGCCTCTGCACCGGTGTAGGATCTGCCTCTAACCCTATCCCAACCCCGAGCCACATTGTATCCTGATCTGCCAGTGGCCTATAATACCTGAAGCCACGTTCGCAGGTGAAGTCTGCCCGACTCCTCGACCGGCTCATGGAGTTAGTCTCCCGAGTGTGGTCCTGGAGACGTCAATTTCAAGTGAATTAAACAAGAAGGACAGACCCTCCGGTACTCCAATTGCCCTTAAGACAGTACCCTGTTCATACCGGAGAGGGTCAGGTTGTTGACCGCTATGTCCACACTCCTTTCTCTACCAGTGACCTATTGAATTGAAAGATTACCACCCCAAGGGTCAGGGACAACCCAGAATCTGTACATAGGACATTGAAAGAAAGGAAACAAGTGCTCAGTCGAGCTCAGGAGTCTATAGGTGATTTACCCCCACCGCCACCAGGACGGAATACCCTGACAGCAGGAGATGTAACTGGGGGTGATCCTAACTGAGATTACAACAATGCTGGAGAACAATATAAGTTAACCTCTTTAAAGACTGTAATTTTAAATGGAATTAAGAAGGCTGGGCAGAGAACTACTAATTGGAGTAAAGTAACTTCTGTCCATCAAGGCCCAGATGAACACCCCTCAGACTATTATGAAAGACTGATGAAAGCTGCTAGGTTGTTTGGGGGTCTAGATCCTGAAGCAGAGGCAAATATGCCAGTGATAAGAGGATTGTTTAGAGACCAGGCTGCAGAAGATATAAGGTGGAGATTAAATGATGTGGAAGGATTTGCAGGGATGCCTCTCTCTCAGATAGTGGCTATTGCCACCAGAGAGTTTAATGGGTGAGAAGCCCGATGAAAGGCTGAGAGGGTGAAGGAACAAAAAAGGGAAATATAAGAAGGTTGGTGGCTGTATTGAAGGGAGCAGAGCCTGGTGTCGGCAGAGGCCGAGGAAGAGGACAAGGGTTCTTTGGTAGAGTGGGACCCAGTAAAGGGGGGTCCAGAGGACTTTTAATTTGTTATTACTGTCATCAAGAAGGGCACATGAAGAGAGATTGTAAACTGAGAGCCCAGGGACAACTTAAACCTCCTCAAGGTGTTAATAAGGGCTAAGGTCCAGCTTGGACACCGCCTAATCAACCCTTCTAGGGGGTAATGCAGAATGGGGGACTTTATGACTGATGGGATGAAGGGGGTTCCATGTTGTTATGTTGCCCAGTGTTTTCCTTATCCCACAATGATCCCCTAGTTCCTTTGATGATTGGAGGAAAACAGTATGATTGCTTATTAGACACAGGAGCCACCCTTTCCACCCTTACTGATTTGGATCTTCCTAAGAGTGGCAAAATTGAACATGTTATGGGAATTGAAGGAAATCCTTTTCGTTGTCAGATTTCCAAAC
>NW_020696409.1:25090-30403 GCF_002925995.2 Terrapene triunguis | reverse complement strand
GGGGGGGGCGTTGCTTATACAACCATCTTGTATGGTTCCTACACAGCACTGCCGCCGTCCGAGGGAAAGCCCAGCGTCGTCCTTTGCCGTGCTGTCGGGATGGGGCAAGGCGGTGGGGCGGGGTCAGTAGTTTAGCCACGCCCACCCAGCAAGATCATTAGCGGAGGGGACGGAGTTTTTTTGTTTCATGAAGCCTCAAGAACTTTGTCCAGAAAAAAAATCAAGGGCTTCCTTAGTGGGAAAATGGTGGCGGGGCAGGGGCCAGGGTCGGGTGCACACAGGTGGGACTGACGTTCTGGGGTCAGTACATGGTTTCTTTCCCCTGGCATCTGAGCCGGAGCCTCCTGGAGCCAATGGGAAGCTCCCCATGGCTACAGCTAGGCCTTGGCTCGGGTCCCCAAGGCACGGCTTGGCCAGGCTCAAAACGCCGCCATCCCAAGCCATCGGGCTGGCCCCAGAGCTGGTTAGCACCCCCCCCCCGCTGCTGTCAGTGCATGGCAGGGTTTCCTGGGGGGCAGGGGGGCGGCACGTCCTTTCCCGTTGGGCTTTCTCCAGGCTGAGGCCGGCGAGGCTAGCGCCGGGCAGAAGATATTTCTCAGAGATACGCTGAGACCGAGGGGAACGTTCGTTTTTTTTTCTTTGGTTTTGATTTCCTTCGGAAGCTCTGTTGTTCCTTCCTTTCCGTTGCTCCGGGACGGACATTACAGTCATAGTTATTCTGTTTCTTGCTTCTTGCTTGCGGCGCCACATTACACACACGTACCACGGCACCAGGGAAGGCCGAGCCGCGGGGCGTATATCTCATGGGCGGCTTCTTAGCCAGTGCCTTGTTGGCAAAGCTCTCGGATCAAACCCCACCCCCCTCCGTGGGCCCCCCCGGCTCTCCCCCCTGCATGTAGAGCCCCTCCCGGTCCCTGCCCCACCCCCATGGCTGGATAGCTCCTTTGGTTGCTTCCCTGGTGCCTCACAATATTTGATTATAACATTGTATGCAGCCATTATTGTTTAGCAGATGCTCCTGCCTACGTACAACTTACTGAAAGCGACTATGGGTTTTTTTCCCCCCTATGCAAAAAAAAACAAAACAAAACAAAACAAAAAAAAGTTTAAAAAAACAGAAAGAAAGGAAAAAAATAAGAAAAAATGTATAAAAATTAAACAAGCTATGCTTCAACTCTACACCGTGTCTGGGTCTCATTCCGGCCACCAGGCCGGAGCCTGCCAGCCCTGTGATGTGGGTCGGTGGCGTGAGCCTTGGTTAGCAGCTGGAGAAACTGAGGCACAAGCAGAGGCGGTGGCTTTAGCCAGGGACACGCAGAGACGCACCAGGGGTCCCGCTCCCTAGTTCCTGTGCATCATCCCATTGGGCAACAGCACTTTACAGACTAGCGTGAGAAGGGTCGGTGACCCTGCTCTGGGCCTCAGTTTCTCCATCAGTATGGTGGGGACCCTGAGATGGACCCTGCTCCTGGCCACAGCATCCTCAGCCCTGGAGGGTTTCACATTTTTGCCTCTTGTCAAATAATCACTCCCATTTGCCGTTGGGGAAACTGAGGCACGGAGGTCCCCATTTGGGACCGCACAGAGACGTGTGTTTAAGTCCCATGGACACCGGTGGGGCTTTAAGCATGTGCTTCGCTGCTTTCTGGAACCAGGGTGCCAGGGGATGTGACCTGACATGAGTCAGCAGCACAGCTAGGAACCCAGGTGTCCCGCCTTCTGTTCTCACTGCGACATAACTCCGGTGGTCTTCAGCCTGGGCTGGTCTCAGTCGGTGACACTGCTGCCTCTGCAACGCCGGGGGGTAGGAACAGCCCCCAGCACCCCACTGGGGACCCCGTCTCCAGAGCTCATCACTAGACCCCCAAGCCTCCACACGGGCCAGGAAATCAACTGACCAGATCTCAGGGCATGGAGCCAAGAGCGGATTGTTTAGCTTTAAACCAGATTAGTAAATAACCCGGGAAGAGCCCCTGCAGCGTGAGCCAGGCAGGCCCATGGTTGCTCCCCAGGGCTGAATTTGGGGTGCATAGACCCCACAGCACAAGGGGCCCCTGCTGGTCAGAGACCTCGACCCCTTTGATTAGTCCCTCTTAAAGGGGATTATTTCTCACCCTGCCGCTCAAACATGGGCTGGGAGGTCACGGCCCCCAGGAGATCCCCAAGCTGACCCCGTGGTGGGCAGATGCCCAGGGCTCCCCCATGCCATGGCCACAGCCCTGCAGGGTGCACATGCAGCAGTGAGGCCAGGCCAGATGAGCGAGCGGCTCAGGGGGGATTATGGGCACTGGCAGAGATCCCCTGCTGCCCAGACACTCCCCAATGCCCCACTTTGGTGGCAGGCTGGTATGGCCCAGCCCGGGGGTTCTGCCAGCACTGCAGGGCCCGGGCCAATGGTGGCATGAGACCCCCAGCCGCTCCCTGCAGATGGTGGTCCAGGCAGGGTTGTGTCCTGGCCTCACCCTGTGAGCTCTGCACATCTGTCACAGCTGCAGCCAGCGGGCGCCTGAACCTGCTCTGATCCAGCCGGTTTGGGCCCCTGGAGACACAGCGCCGCCCTGCTGCCTCGGCCCTGCTAGGTTCATTAGTTGCATCCAAAGAGTCCGAGATGTTCCCACGCCCCAGGCGCTGTCCAGCATTACCCGGTGTTCAGCAAGGCCCGGGGTTGGTAGCCAGAGCCCAGCACCGAGGCAGAGACACTGTCACAAAGGCTAGCAGGGCACTGCCTGAAACGCACAAAAAGCAGAGACCCGAAACGGGGGCACGAGCATTGACACTGGGCTGGGGGGAGGTTCCAGACCTGGTCTATTGCTCAGTCTGTCTTGGTGAAGGGGCAGGGCCATTTCTGAAGGAGCGTCAGGTTCTGCTTGTAGCAAAGCAGCTGGAAGGGAGAGAAGACAAGGGGGAGCGAAGCCGGGGGATGCAGCTTTCGGCCAGGTTCTTAGGCAGCTGGTCAGGCACAGACGGACGCTCTGGCCTGCCAGGTCGGCCACGGCAGCTCTTGCTCCAGACCCCGGCTCACCGGTGCAGTCAGGGCTGGCCAGGTCCCTCTCCGTCCGTGGGCCTTGCCGGGCTGCGCCATGCAGTACTGCCGGCGTCAGGAGCGGGGCAAAGGCGAACGAGAGGAGGAGGGTGGGCACAGGAGGGAAAGAAAGGCAGAACAGGATCACAGGTGTCTCTTGCCAGCGTCCGCGCGATGATGGGCCAGGGCTCTGCTGGAGAATCAGCGTCTGGTGTCACAGCCACAAACCTTCCACCGCAGCCACAATGGTAAGTCCCCCCCCCCCCCCCGCCCCCACCCCAGCCAGGCAAGGGGTGGAATTAACCAGCCTCTCCTTGGGGTTTGGCCCCCAGTCAGGCCTGATTTCAGACACCCCAGTTTTGCTCCTCTTGTGCAGGCCCAGTGGGGTAGCCCCTTAGCCCCAGTCCCTTCCCGCAGCATCTCCTGTTTCTTGCACAGCCTGGAGCCACGTGACAATCCAGGACCTGTCACCCACGTCTCGTCCACTGGGCTAACAATGACCGGGGGCCTCAGTTCTCCCAGCCCCAGCCTCTCTCGCTCAGGCTCTGAGGGCGGGGAGCGGGGCACTGGCTGAGCAGGCCTGTCCCAGCCCCCAGCAAGGGGCTGGAAGGCCCTGGGGGCTCCTGTCTCTGCGCTGAGGGGCTGGAACATGTGTGAGGAGCTGGGGCCAGCCGGGCACAGAACAGCGCAGGCAGCTGCAGTATAAACCTGCCCTCGCACACTCCCACATCCAAACCCACCCCTTTCCACCCTGCAGCTCTGCCAATGCTCCTCACTCCTGACCCGCAGCCCCCTGCTACCCCAGCCTGGGACTTCTCCCACGGCACGGCTACACGGCAGGCAGAGGTGAGACAGCTAGGGCAGACCTGCCCACGCAAGCTGTAATCCAGCTGGTACAGCTAAAAATAGAATCACAGAATCATAGAAGGTGAGGTTGGAAGGAACCTCAGGAGGTCATCTAGTCCAACCCCCTGCTCAAAGCAGGACCAACCCCAACTAAATCATCCCAGCCAGGGCTTTGTCAAGCCTGACCTTAAAAACCTCTAAGGAAGGAGATTCCACCACCTCCCTAGGTAACCCATTCCAGTGCTTCACCACCCTCCTAGTGAAAAAGTTTCTCCAAATATCCAACCTAGACCTCCCCCACTGCAACTTGAGACCATTGCTCCTTGTTCTGTCATCTGCCACCACTGAGAACAGCCGAGCTCCATCCTCTTTGGAACCCCCTTCAGGTAGTTGAAGGCAGCTATCAAATCCCCCCTCACTCTTCTCTTCTGCAGACTAAATAACCCCAGTTCCCTCAGCCTCTCCTTATAAGTCATGTGCCCCAGCCCCCGGATCATTTTTGTTGCCCTCCACTGGAGACTCTCCAATTTGTCCACATCCTTTCTGTAGTGGGGGGACCAAAACTGGACGCAATATTCCAGATGTGGCCTCACCAGTGCCGAATAGAGGGGAATAATCACGTCCCTCGATCTGCTGGCAATGCTCCTACTAATGCAGCCCAATATGCCATTGGCCTTCTTGGCAACAAAGGCACATTGCTGACTCATATCCAGCTTCTCATCCACTGTAATCCCCAGGTCCTTTTCTACAGAACTGCTGCTTAGCCAGTCGGTCCCCAGCCTGTAGCGGTGCATGGGATTCTTCCATCCTAAGTGCAGGACTCTGCACTTGTCCTTGTTGAACCTCATCAGATTTCTTTTGGCCCAATCCTCCAATTTGTCTAGGTCACTCTGGACCCTATTCCTACCCTCCAGCGTATCTACCTCTCCCCCCAGCTTAGTGTCATCTGCGAACTTGCTGAGGGTGTAAGCCATCCCATCATCCAGATCAGTAATGAGAATAGCAGTGTGGACACGGCAGCCAGGCCCCTGGTGCCGCTGTACAGTCTGCCAGGCCCCGGCTAGGTACTCCCAGTGCTAGTCCATGCCAGGTCTGCGCCACTGCGTCTACACTGCTCGTTTATAGCCAGGCTAGAATAAGGCTAACACCGGTCTGGCTCCCTGCAGTGCAATCACAGTTCAGATACACACCGCCCTGTGTGTGTACAGACACACACAAACACACACACAGACACAGAGCCCACCCTGCAGCGCCCCCTGCTGATAAACCTTGGGTCATCACCACAACAGCAATCTTAGTGATGCTTAGTCCTGACCAGTCATAGAGTCATAGAGTCATAGACTTTAAGGTCAGAAGGGACCATTATGATTGTCTAGTCTGACCTCCTGCACAACGCAGGCCACAGAATCTCACCCACCCACTCCTGTAATAAACCCCTAACCTAT
>NW_020696409.1:19520-24990 GCF_002925995.2 Terrapene triunguis | reverse complement strand
GTGGGCAAGACTCACCAGCCAGCACCCAGGAAAGAATTCTCTGTAGTGACTCAGATCCCACCCCATCTAACATCCCATCACAGGCCATTGGGCATATTTACCCGCTAATAGTCAAAGATCAGTTAATTGCCAAATTAGGCTATCCCATCATACCTTCCCCTCAATAAATTTATCAAGCTTAGTCTTGAAGCCAGATATGTCTTTTGCCCCCACTGTTCCCTTGGAAGGCTGTTTCAGAACTTCACTCCTCTGATGGTTGGAAACCTTCGTCTAATTTCAAGTCTAAACTTCCTGATGGCCAGTCAGGGCCGGCTCCAGGCACCAGCCCACCAAGCTTGTGCTTGGGGCGGCACCTGGAGGGGGGCGGCGCGGCGCTCCGGCCGCCGGGGAGAACGGGGCCACGGCCGGGCTCGCCGCCCTCCCCCCGGTGCTCTGGCCGCCCTCCCCCCCGGCCGGGGCTCCGCTCTCCCCCCCCGGCGCTCTGGCCGCCTCCCCCCTCCCCGCGGCGGGGGGGGGCGGCCGGAGGCTTTTTTGCCTGGGGCGGCAAAAAAGCCAGAGCCGGCCCTGTGGCCAGTTTATATCCATTTGTTCGTGTGTCCACATTAGTACTGAGCTTAAATAATTCCTCTCCCTCCCTGGTATTTATCCCTCTGATATATTTATAGAGAGCAATCATATCTCCCCTCAGCCTTCTTTTGGTTAGGCTAAACAAGCCAAGCTCTTTGAGTCTCCTTTCGTAAGACAGGTTTTCCATTCCTCGGATCATCCTAGTAGCCCTTCTCTGCACCTGTTCCAGTTTGAATTCATCTTTCTAAACATGGGAGACCAGAACTGCACACAGTATTCCAGATGAGGTCTCACCAGTGCCTGTATAATGCTACTAACACCTCCTTATCTCTACTGGAAATACCTCGCCTGACGCACCCCAAGACTGCATTAGCTTTTTTCACGGCCATATCACATTGGCGGCTCATAGTCATCCTGTGATCAACCAATACTCCGAGGTCCTTCTCCTCTGTTACTTCCAACTGATGAGTCCCCAGTTTATAACAAAAATTCTTGTTATTAATCCCTAAATGCACGACCTTGCACTTTTCACTATTAAATTTCATCCTATTACTATTACTCCAGTTTACAAGGTCATCCAGATCTTCCTGTAGGATATCCCGGTCCTTCTCTGTATTGGCAATACCTCCCAGATTTGTGTCATCCGCAAACTTTACTAGCACACTCCCACTTTTTGTGCCAAGGTCAGTAATAAAAAGATTAAATAAGATTGGTCCCAAAACCGATCCCTGAGGAACTCCACTAATAACCTCCCTCCAGCCTGACAGTTCACCTTTCAGTATGACCTGTTGTAGTCTCCCCTTTAACCAGTTCCTTATCCACCTTTCAATTTTCATATCAATCCCCATCTTTTCCAATGTAACTAATAATACCCCATTCCTGGTTTAAAAAAAAAAGGGTGGAACCATATCAAATGCCTAACTGAAATCGAGGTAAATTAGATCCACTGCGTTTCCTTTATCTAAAAAATCTGTTACCTTCTCAAAGGAGGAGAGCAGGTTGGTTTGGCATGATCTACCTTTTGTAAAACCATGTTGTATTTTGTCCCAATTACCATTGACTTCAATGTCCTTAACTACTTTCTCCTTCAAAATTTTTTCCAAGACCTTGCATACTACAGATGTCAAACGAACAGGCCTGTAGTTACCTGGATCACTTCCCCCCCCCCCGCCCCCTTCTTAAAAATAGAAACTATGTTAGCAATTCTCCAGTCATACGGTACAACCCCTGAGTTTACAGATTCATTGAAAAATCCTCTCCCCTCTATCTTTCTCTCATATTCTAACTACAAGGCTTTTTTCTTACAGCTTAAGAAAGTCCCTACTGTGATTCTTGTAATGTTTTTGTTACCTCCCCCCCCTCACTCATTCTCCTTATATGAAGTATACCAGTAAGGTCCAGACAAAGGATCTTACACACTGCCCCAGCTGAAGCTGGTAGAGACATTACACAGTAACCTTGGATCAACATCTCTTGTCAGCTACACATCTTTTACATGGCAGATTTGCTGCAGGCAGCATATCGGGATCTTTGCAACCTTTTCATGATACTCCAACTGTCATTTTTCTACAGATCAAGTCTTTTTCAGTCGTGTCCCCGCCCCCCCCTCCCCCGTTGCTACCACCCCCCTGCTCTTCCAGCCCCCACTCACACATAATTTAGCACAAGTTGATCACCAGGCCTGTGATACTCAGCCTTTGGCTCAAGTTTCTTTATCTCTGTACAGCAAGCTCGGGAGTTGCTGAGCTCTGCAAAAGGCAGCGAGAACCCCCCGGCGCACGTAGGTGAGGTCTGCTCAGCGCTGTTATTAATCATTGTGGCCGGGTGCCTGGGATGGGCCAGGCTGAGAACGCCACACTCAGGGCAGACTGCAAGAACTAGGGCAGCCGATCCCCAGAGCTGGCGCTTGTTGCTATAATTAGCTTCACCAAGCCAGTAACGAAGAGCTTCTGTAGCACCACCCTGGGTAACCAGCCGCCAAACACCGTCCTCCTCAGGCCTTCCAGCCCGCGGCTGCCAGCCAAACAGGGCTCATAAAGTGCGAGGTCACTGAAAACCCACTTCACCGTTTGACGGGCCCCGCCCAGTTCATGGGCCCTTCTGGTAAGTTTCACGGTCGCAGCATTTTAAAACGCTTGAAATTCCTGGGTTCTGATATTTAACTCTGAAATGCCCCGATGCTGTCACAAATCATGACTATGCATTAAAAATATAAACACGTAAAGCCTGTAAATCAGCGTGTCTCAAATTGGGGGGGTCCCAACCCAAAAGGGGGTGTCAAGGCTATTGTGCGGGGGATGGGCGTGGTATTGCCACCTTTACTTCTGCGCTCCCTTCACGGCTGGGCAGCAGGAGAGCGGCGGCAGCTGGCCGGACACCCATCTCTGAAGGCAGTGCCGCCATCAGCAGCAGCGCAGAAGTATGGGTGTCAATACCGTGTCCCCCCAAACACACACACACACAATGGCCAGATTTCACGGGGGGGACCAGATTTCACGGTCCAGGACAAGTTTTTCATGGCCATACATTTGGTAGGGTTCTATTTGGTAGGGTTCTAACCATTTGTGAGGTTCTATTAATCGCAAAGGGTCAGACACGTCAGGTCAACATGTACTTCAGCTAGGGTGACCAGATGAGAGGAAGAAAATATCAGGACACATTGGGGGGGCGGGGGGGAGTCCGCCAGTGCTGCTGGCGGAGCAAACACCTAAATATTGGGACGGTCTCAATTTTATTGGGACGTCTGGTCACCCTAACTTCAGCTCTTACCCAAATCTCACACTGTCAACCAAGCCTTAGTGAACTAACTGAAGCTTTATTAAGCCGAGAAGAGTTATAGATGGTTAAGAGATCACACCCAGCCAACGGATTGCAAAGCCCTTACAGCAGGGTTGTGCAGTGACAGACTAGACGCCTGCCTTGGAAAGTCTCTCTGGTAACTTCCAAAAGATTGGCAGGTCCTCAGTCCCTAGTTTGAAATCCTCCTTTTAGTTGCCAATCCGGTCTTGGAGCAGGAATGAGGCAAAGCAGTGATGTCACCGCTTGCAATGTCTGACCCAACCCAGGTGCCTGGAAACTGACTGGCCCAACATGGAGTCCAGGGTCACATGAGCCAGGAAACTTACTAGGAAAAGATGGAGTCTTAGGTCACATGTCCTGTGTGGTTTGCTGAATCACAGGGGGCGGCCCTTGGCTCCCCGCTGTCTGAGGCATCCGCAGGAAAGGCCCAACCGGGAAGGAGGCATCTCTTCAGTGACCCACTGTGAGAGTGGCGTGGCCTCCGGGGCCCCCAGCACAGAGCCCTGATGGAGCGCCAGCTGGGGGTGTCAGTCAGGAACACAACACACGTGGCCAATAGACGTAACTTCACCTCTAAAGCTGATACATGCACATAAACAGTCAGACATCTCCGTTCATAACTTGTCTATTGATACCGTCCGTGACGGAGTTTGTGTAAGACTTGCTGCGATTGTATAACAGTGATCGCAACAAAGCTAGAGATGGTCCTCGTCCATCGTACAGCATCACAGTAATGCTGGTCAGCGTAACGCTAATACTAGTGAGCGGAGGGGTGGGGCAGGGTGCTAAGAAACTAGTCCCTTGTTTTTGAAATACAACGCTGGCAACCCTCGTGTGAGGCGCTTGAGGGGGTGAGTGTGCACAACAGTGAGTGTGTCTGGGGTGAGGGTGAACAGCAGCGAATGTGTGGAGGGGTGAAGGTACACAGCAGTGTGTGCCTAGGGAGAGTGTGCACAGCAGTGAGTGCATATGGGGTGAGTGTGCACAGCAGTGCATGGGGGTGAGTGTGCACAGTAGTGTGTGGGTGAGAGGTGAGTGTGCACAGCAGTGAGTGTACATGGGGTGAGTGTGCACAGCAGTGTATGGGGGTGAGTGTGCACAGTAGTGTGTGGGTGAGGAGTGAGTGTGCACAGCAGTGCATGGGGGTCAGTGTGCACAGTAGTGTGTGGGTGAGGGTGAGTGTGCACAGTAGTGTGTGGGTGAGGGTGAGTGTGCATAGCAGTGAGTGTATATGGGGTGAGTGTGCACAGCAGTGCATGGGGGTGAGGGTGCACAGTAGTGTGTGGGTGAGGGGAGTGTGCACAGCAGTGAGTGTATATGGGGTGAGTGTGCACAGCAGGGCGTGGGACTGAGTGTGCACAGTAGTGCATGGGGGTGAGTGTATAGGACTCAGTAGCTGCCAATCCCCCATGTGCTCCCAATGCCCCCCGTTCTCCCCACTGCCCCCCATCTCCCGGCGGTCCCAGAGCCACCAACCCCAGCGCCCGACTCCCCAGCCCTAATGCTCGGAGGGCAGCAGTGCCCAGATGGTGAGCTCCAGCCCCACAGAGCCCTGTGGCTGCCCAAGGCCAAGGCCCGGGGTGGGACCGGCCAGGCCCCCACAGTCATTCCCCCAGCGGCCCGTTGGTGATGTGCAGGACAGGCCCAGGGGCTCAGCTCACAGAACAGTCACACTCCAGAAAGCCACCCCCCGCCCAGCACCCCTCACCCAGCAACAGCCCCGCACGGCCTAGGGCCACTGCACAGGGACTTAGGACACCTGGGGGCTAGCCCCTGCCCTGTCACTGTCCTGCTGGGTGGCTATGGCCAAGTCCCCTCCCCACCCAGGGACTCAGTTTCCCCTCCCACCCTATGTCCATCTGGTTTCTTTAGGTCGGGGCCTGCCACTCACATGGGGTCTGAGCAGCATCAGGGTAGTGGGGCCTGGATCGCGGGGGGCCCCCTGGGTCCCATGACACCCAGTGCTAATAACCTGCCAGCTCGCGGGGGGCAGGGGCTCTGCTGCCCCCTGGCAACTACCAGGCAGTCAAGGTGTGACGAACTGGGACTGTTCTTACTGTGGTCTTTAAATGCTGACAGGGGAGTGTGGCTAGGATAGTCTGCA
>NW_020696409.1:16207-19510 GCF_002925995.2 Terrapene triunguis | reverse complement strand
ATGTCCCAGTGGTGTAAATGTGAACTGTGAGGGGTGTTAGAAAGGAAAAGGGGAACCAATGGGGGTTCATGCTAGACTTCAGTAATACAATTGAGGTTTGGCAGCAGTAGGAGCGGGGTGAGCACGTGGGGGAAGGGATTAAAAGAGAGAGAGAGAGAGAAAGGCAGTGGTAGAGGAATGAGGTTGGGGGATGGGGGAAGAGGAGCACGTGGTGGAGCGGAGACCAAAGGCAGAGGCGCTGCGGAGGGAGATTTAAACTCAGGGAGACACAGAGAGCAGACAGGCTGCAAGTTTAAACAGCAGAGAGACTGCAACGAGTGACTGGGGAGCTCGGGGGGAGACACGGGCAAGCTCGGGGGGGCGGGGGTAGCGGGAAGACAGACTTAACCACAATTATACAGAACACATCAAAATCTTATCTATGATCTAACTTAACCAAGACTACACAAATTAGCAAGTAACAGAACACAATGCAACAATTTTTTAAACCTAACTTACAGAGCACAATACAAACAATTCTTTAAACCTAACTTAACCACAGCTATGCAAAATGAACTTACAACTTATCTGGACTAAGAACCTGATTCTAATAGGTGCACCTTACACTCCCTGCCACTTCTTTGATCGGGAGGGGGAGCAGTTCCAGAGGGCAGAGTGGTGTTTGCCCAGGGTACAACCCGAGGGGGGCGGTTAACTAGTGGCGGCCGCGGCAGTGGGGTGGCTGCAAGCCGGCAGCCCAGGATACAGTCCAGGAAGGCACAGCCTAGCAGCGGCACAGGCTTATTTCTAGCAGCAAAGGCGCTGCGGAGCCAGAAACAGATTACAGATACAGACCAACGAGTTAGCTTGGGTCTGTCTGCTGGGGAAACAAGGCCAGCAGCTAGGACAGGGGGAGTTTGCAAGAGGGAGTTCTTACCATTCCCCCGGACAGCAGCAAGCACAGAGACAGGAACGGCAGTAGCATCGGAGGATGGAGAGAGGACTCGATTCGCTTACAATAATCAGGAGATCTCCAGGCACAAATTCGTTGTTCGTGGGAGGGGAGTTTAAAAATGGGGGTACGCTCAAAAACAAACGAGAGCGGGGAGAGGGCCCCCCAAAGACCCCTAGCTGATCAGACCAGGTGGCAAAGCAAGGACCTTCTCCGAGGTCTGATCAGAAAATGTCCGGCATTAAAGGCAAACTCAGGCAGTTTCCCGCCAGTAACTTTTGATTGGCTCCTCTTGTTACAGGGGCGGAGAGAAGGCAGGGAAAGGCTGCAGGTAAGCATAGGCATGCCTGGGCATGTTCTGAGCCACAGGTATGACTCATATGCTTAATTAGTTGGCCACTTCAGGTCTTGCATTTCGGGGCAGTGCCCCCCACACCGAGCCCAGGTCTGAACAAAGGAACCAAACAAAGAAGCAAGAAGCCCCCTCCCTAGGCAGAGTAATGGCTCCAGTTAGTCTGTACAAGCCATTCCTATGAATAGGGCTGTGACTTTAGTTAGCACAATGGCCGGGAGGGGCAGCCACACAGGACAAACAGAAAGGAGAGGGGGGAAAAGGAATGCAGCAGGGGGACAGCTGTAACAGACAGTTGTGACCCGCAGTCAGAGCCGTCGAGGGGCACTGCGCCCTGGCCTTGGGGAGGGTGCCTTGCCCGAGGCGCAGGACCCTAACCTGGTGGGAAGGGAACACCCAGGGACACGGCTCAGGGAGGGTGCGGCTTCAGACCCAGCCGGCGAGAGAGAGCAGGTGGCCATCCCTGTCCCAGCTGCTGAGTTCCAGGTCGAGTTGCAGAAAGATCCCTCCTTGCGGAAGATGAGGGACCTGGCCGACCTCAGTGCGGTACAGACCATGGGGAGAGGTGGCCGGAAAAGCTTCCTGTGGGAGAAGGGGTTCCTGTACCGAGAATGGGCTCGGCTCCCCCAGGGAAAATGGAGTCAGGGGAGATCAGGAGGCAGCTGGTGGTACCCCAGAAGTATCGCCGCCAGCTGCTGTACCGGGCCCATGACATTCCCCTCTCAGGGCACCAGGGAACCTGGCGTACCCAGCAGAGGCTGCTATGGAGCTTTTACTGGCCTGGGGTCTTTGTTACTGTCCGACAGTACTGCCGATCCTGTGACCCCTGTCAGAGGGGGAGGAAGGCCCGGGACAAGGGGAAAATGGCTTTAGGACCCTTGCCCAGCATAAAGGAGCCTGCCCAGAGGGTGGCCAAGGTTCAAAGGGGGGCTCTGAACCAAGAGAGCCCGAATCACAGACCTCCAGACTGGAACGCTGGGAGAAGACCCCAGCCCAGTTGGAACCCCAGGGGTATTGGGGTGGGAAAAGGGCACAGGCCGCATAAACCTTCCCGCATGCGAACTGCAAGTGCCATCGAGCAACCCCGACCTAAGGGGGGGCGTGAAACTGGAGGGGCCTGGTGTAATTCTCACCAAGGAATGGGAGGGATGCTGGGGCATCCATGGGAACGGGGGTAGGTTCAAACTTCCCCGGGTCACTGGCTAAAGTGACCCCGCTTAGTTCGGTCTTGAAGGGGGGAGAGATGTGATGAACTGGGACTGTTCTTACTGTGGGCTTTGAATGCTGACAGGGGAGTGTGGCTAGGATAGTCTGCATTGGGGGATGGGAGACTGACCGACGGAGAATACCTGAGCATGTAACATGAGAACCCAGGAAGGGGTTAGAGGCCAGGTGACACCTTTGCCCGGGAAACTGAACAAAGGCTGTGGGAGGGGTCGCTGAAGGGAGAGTTTTGGGAGCTGGCTGGTGAGATGGCTGGGAGGCAGACGGGGCTCTGACCTCCCAAGGGAGCTGGGGTGCCCGGGGACCCCAAAATGGACCTAACTAAGGGGGGTCCTGTTGTCTGTGCCTGCAAGACCTGTCTTGGACTGTATTCCTGTCGTCTAAATAAACCTTCTGCTTTACTGGCTGGCTGAGAGTCGTGGTGAATCGCAGGAAGCCGGGGGTGCAGGGCCTTGTGTCCCCCCACACTCGGTGACACAAGGCAGCTGCCCCCCAGGGACCAGCCTGGCCCAGGCGATTAGAGCAGCTCAGGAGAATAAAGTCGAGCCTGGGGGGCAGGAAAATGGCTCCTGAAGCCAACTGCCCCCAGCATGCAGAGCCAGCCCTGCCTCCCCACCAGCCGCAGGGGGCGTGGACGGGGTCGTGTGCCCTGGGGCCGGGGCAGAAAGGGGCTCTGTCTGGCAGGGGGCGTGGACGGGGCCGTGTGCCCTGGGGCCGGGGCAGGAAGGGGCTCTGTCTGGCAGGGGGCGTGGACGGGGCCGCGTGCCCTGGGGCCGGGGCAGGAAGGGGCTCTGTC
>NW_020696409.1:12740-16107 GCF_002925995.2 Terrapene triunguis | reverse complement strand
TGGACGGGGCCGCGTGCCCTGGGGCCGGGGCAGGAAGGGGCTCTGTCTGGCAGGGGGCGTGGACGGGGCCCTCCCCGCTCACAGAGTCTCTGCCAATGTCCCCAGCAGGCTGCCCAGCGCCGCAGCAGGCAAAGACCAGCCCCTGCAGCCTCCAGCTCAGCTCCTGGCACCCGGGCAGACCCTGACCAGGAGTCGCAGCCCCTGTGGCCCTGTGGTCTCTGCAGCACCCCGAGCTGGAGGCAGGGAACCCCTCGGCAGCAGGGGCTGGGGGGAAGGGACTTGCCCCAGAGGTTCACATCTGAGAGCTGTCCCGTGTTTTTTAAATACCGTGTTGGCACCCTGCCCAGTCCGCTTGCCCCGCCAGGAAAAGGATGGGGAGGGGCCATGGCTAGGGCGGGCAGGTCCCCAGGTGGCTGCCGGCAGCAGGCAAAGCCGGCCTTGTCCGTGTGTTCCCAGGCCTGATGCCGTGTTGGCCTGGGGAGCCCCTGGGGGCAGTGCAGGGAAAGGCCCTCGGTGCTGCCTCATTAGGCTTCTGGGGTCTCCGCTCTGCAGGCGAAGGGGGTCCAGGGCCGGCCCTAAGGAGGTGCTGGCTGTACAAGCCCAGAGGGGCTCAGCCTGGGAGCGGGGACAGCAGAGGTTGCGGGCTGGGTCCCTGCAGCACAGCTGTGCATGCAAGGTCTGCGTGGGCCACATGCGGGGACCCAGCCTCTCCTGCGGACCTCCCTCTCTCAAGTGGGCAGGGCCGAGCTGACCCACTCATGAGGGGGAGTCATGTTCTGATGGCTGAGCTGGTAGGGTGCTGCCCGGGCTCGACTGGCTGGTCGAATGGGCAGGACTGTGCACCCTGCAGTGTGTAGCACGGGCCCCAGCAGGCGGAAGAGCCTGTTGGGGGGGGGGGGGGATTTCCTGGATCTGACCCACACTCCAGCCCCTGGCTCTTCATTCAGCTTAGAAATTCACTTTATTTTATGCTGTGTCCCAATGATCAGCTTCAACACAACCCCCTTGAGCTGCATGGGCCAGTGCATCTAGGGTGACCAGACGGCCCGACATTAGGGGCTTTGTCTTATATACGCAACTGTACCCTCCCCCATGAGAAAAAAAGTGTCCCAATTTCCCACATTTGCTATCTGGTCGCCCTAAGTGCAGCCCGTGGAGCAATGGGCTCAGGCTCTCTGCACACTCAGGCAGACATCTCTGCGTCGGTTACACACACGACATCCTGCTCTTAGGCTTTTCTTCACAAACCACAAACCTTTATTACCGTTGTTATTCATGTAAATGCAATTGCAGATTCTGGAGCTCAATTCTGCCGCATCGGGAGGGAAGGGGGAAGTCTGCAGCCTCAGAACACATGGGGCCCGGCCAACAGGCCATAAACCGCTCGCCGCCTGCTCCTTCCGTCATTTCTCCGCTTTCCCTCCTAGCTGTCATGGCACAGTCTTGCCAGCAGGTGGCACCAATCAGCGCTATAATGTTTTCATCTCAGCTGGGCAGCGCAGGGGGCAGCGCATGGCACCGGCGCCCGTGGCCCAGCCGGGCTCAGAGACGCAGGGAGATTATTCTGCTCCCTCCCCACTGCAGTCCACAGGCTCCTGCGCCGCATGCTCAGCCCGCGCAAGGCCCAACCTGGACCCCCCCTGCAGGGGGCGCTGCGGTGCTGGCGGGGGGCTTTGGGGAGAATCCCCTCCAGGGACTGGCTCTGGCTCCCTGCTCCACAAAGGCCAAACGACCAGGGAAGGGGAGAGGGGGCCTGTCCTGCACAGGGTAGTGAGGGGGCGTCCGTGCCCGCTGCACCCCTGGGCCCTGCATAGCAGCACGCAGGAGAGGCCTGCCTGGCCCAGGGAAGGTTGCTGGGTGGGTCAGGCTGGCTGCTCTTCCGTGCTGGGCCAGGGAGGGGCCGGGCGGAACTGGGCAGAGACGCGGGGAAGCAGCGAGTTGATTTGTGTGCCGGGCAGCACAGGGGGGCACCGTGGTGGTGGCGGCAGCAGTTCCGTGGTCTCCCACCCCGCCGGGCTCGCAGGCTCCTCACAGGGAGGTCGTTTTATTCTCCTTCTTCCCCTTCTGCTCCTCCTCGCTGTCCTCCTCCAGCGCTAGGTTGTTGTAGAGGTTGGAGACCGCCCTGCTGAACAGGAGAGAGACGGCGTGGAAATGTGGGGCCCCAGGGCGGGGCTTGGGGGTGAGTGGGCAGCTCCCTGGGACGACTGGTGCCTGCTGAACCTGGGTTCAGAGCCCTGGGGGAATGGACGCTCACTGGCTCCCCTGGCCCCGCTCCCACGTGTTCAAAGCACAGCTTGCCCTGCCCGCACTGCGGCTTTAACACGGGTTAGTTAAAATCCCCTGTGGACACGGCGTTAGGCTGTGAGCTCAGCAGAGCTGGGCCAGTCTCTGGCTGTGCGGTGCCCTGCCCAGTGGGGCATTCAGGTGCCTCCGGGAGGGGAATCGTCAATAACGGGAAGGGGCGACCGCCACAGAGCCAGGGAGCCGGCTGGTCCCTGTCTGATGGGCTCCGCCTGTCTGCTCCCATCCCAGCAAGCCAGTGGCTACCTAGGGAGTCCCATTTGCCACTGCACTCTGGCCACAGCCACCTGGGCCCTGAAGGCAGCAGCGGGGACAGAACCCAGAGTCTCCTGCTCCATAAAGCTCCACCCCTGAGCAACAGGAGGATCCTCACTAGCCATTAGCAGTATAGGGTGCATGACATGCAGCTGAGCAGCTCCAGTTCCCACCAGCTGCAGAGTCTGGCTGTGCGGGGATCCCCCCCTCAGAGAAGGTGTCTACTTCTCACCATTCCCACTGAGGATCTGAGACAGGCACTGTGAACGGCCCTCACCTTTCATTTCTACCCAGCCCACTGAGCGTGCATGAGCACCTGCACGTACCCGCACACACACACGAGCATGAGCACACACCCACACACTGAGCATGAGCACACGCATCGCACACACACACATGCATGAGCACACACACACACCTGCACACACACACGAGCACACACACACACACGAGCGCACACACCTGCACACATACACATACACGAGCGCACACACACACACGAGCACACACACCTGCACACACACACACATACACGACCACACACACGAGCACACACACACACACACACACACACAAGCACGAGCACACACACCTGCACACATACACACGCACACACACACACGCACACACACACCCACGCGCACACACACACACACACGCACACACAGGCGTTGCTGTAGCGAGCCAGGCTTGCCTAGTGGCTGGGGCCCTGCCTGCTGCTTGGCCTCTACTCCCAGCTCTGCCGCCAATTCCCTTCCCCGCCTTCATCTCCTTGTCATGCCTGTGAGCGCCCTGGGGGGGCTGGCTCTGC
>NW_020696409.1:0-12730 GCF_002925995.2 Terrapene triunguis | reverse complement strand
GGTAGCGGGGCCCTGAGCTCACTTAGGGTGTTGGCTCTGCGGGGGTGTCCCTGGCATACAGGGCCCCTGAGCTCACGTGGGGCCTCTAGATGTTACAGACACTCCTGTCGCCGGGAGATGGGTGTCCAAGCCACGGGCAGAACCCATTTCTTAGGGCCAATAGGCACAACAAGGCTGCTGGCAGGACAGGATACTTCTGGGGGCCTCCAATTGGGAGGGATCCAGCCAGAGCCCTTATCTGGCCCCATCCCATAGGCCCTGGGCACCCCACAATCACCGACACATTCACCCTCACAGCCCCTGTGGGGCAGGGCAGGGCCATTACCCCCTTGTACAGATGGGACTGAGGCCCAGAGGGAGCGTGTAGCAGAGCCGGGAATTATAATCTGCTTGCCAGGCCGGCACCCAACCACTAGGCCCCCCTCCCCCCAGTGCCAGCTGCACTTCCCCAGAGCAGTGAGAGGTCAGGGTTAGCTGCCTGGGGCTGGGAAGCATCATGTGAGGCAGGCACCGGGAGCTCTTACGCTGATACAAAGTCCAACAGCGATGGGCCCTGCCCCACCTCCCCCTCCAGCGCAAAGCGCAGGAGGCCGATCCAATCCGCGTGCAGGGAGGGCCAGGGACTCGCCCCAGAGCCAGGAACACCGGCCCACTCGGCCACCAGCCCACGCTGCCTCCTTCCCTGCCCTGCCACCCGGGGTCACTGCAGCCAGTGCTGCACTGCACCCCAGAGAACCCCCAAAACGTCGCTGCGCCGGGGCTGCAGCCACAGAGGCAGACGCTTTACCTGGATTGGGCAGGTTCTCCCAGCGGCTCCTCCTCATTCCTGTGAAAAGAGCGGGGGGGACAGGGAGTCAGAGGGCATCGTGCGGCAGGGGGGCCCCAGGACGTGCACCTGAGGAGCCCCAGTCTGTGCCAATGGGAGCCTTGGTGCAGAGTAGCCGCTGTCCCCTGGTGCAGCGGGACCCTTGTCCCACTCTGGATACACAATGTGCCCATCCTGCTGCCCGGAAGTGCAGCCGGTGAAACCCTTTTTGTCTGCGCCATTGTCCGCAAGAAAATGCCCGTTTTGCCAAACTTTTTTGATTTCCCAGTGGGAAAATGGACATGCCAGTGCCTGGCTGCCCACTGACGGCTCTTGTCCACTTTCACTTTCTGCCAGAGAAACGGTCAGAAGCCCCCCAAGGGCAAAGAGCCCAGGTGCTCAGCCGTCCCCTCAGAGCTCCCTGCCTCGCCAGCTCCCACAGCGGGGGGTTGGCCAGGGCTGGGGTCAGTTTCACAAGTGAAATTGACAAGAGCCATCCAAGTGGGTATCCAGCCAGCTGAAAAATAAAATTTTTTCCCCAGGAAAGTATTTCTGTTTTCCCGTCAGCTGTGCTTGAATTAAGAAAGGCCAGCGCTGCAGTTGGCCAGGCCAGGCCACCTTAATTCAGCCCCCTGCTAACAGCACACAGAAGCCAGCTCTCCTGGGTCTCTGTCCAGTGCCTTACACACATGAAAAGAGCCATTCTCCTCTTTCAGGTCTCTGCCTCCTTCACCGTCCGTCCTGGGCACTGAATGAGGCAGGGGTCCTGTAGGGCAAACAGCGCGTTATCTGGTTGGGAAAGTCTTTATTGTATAGAGCTGGCTGGGTATTTTTCAACAAAATGGGGTGGGGGGGTTGTTAGAAACGGCCAACTCATCAAAACCAAAATGTTTCACAGAAACGTTTCGGTTTTGACAAAACTTCATCGGGAAAGTGTCTTGGGTCCAGGCTGGAATTTCTGGCTAGGGAGCAGCCCTCACCCCAGTGTGGTGGGTAGCTTAGTGAGGTGGGGGTGCTTATTTGTGATGGAGGAGAGCCGGGGTCAAGTCCCTGCTCCAAATTAGGCAGAGCAGGGACCTACAGCTGGGATTCTCACGCCCCAGGGAAGTGCCCGCAGCAGTGGGTTATTCTGGGTGGGGCCACTCTCGTGGGTGGTTTTGGGTGACAAATTTGGAAAGGTCTCGTTCTCATTCTGACATGGAATGAAAACAAATCCGGCACTTTGACATTTTCCGTGCCCTAAAATTCTCATTTATGACCAGCTGTACCCCCGGTGTGAATGCTCCAGGGGGATGAATTTAAACAAAAGCAGAAATGCGTGATCATAACAATCATCCCCCAGAGAGCCACGAACAGGGCTGGCACCCAGGACCTTTAGATCCACAGCACAGATTCTCTGCTACTTAAACTTAAGGAGTGGGGAAGCTAGCTGAGGTAGTAGGTTGTTATCCTCCATCTGGACCAGTCACTTGAGGGCACCTGCTAGTATTTGCGAGCCAGAAGAGGAATGAAGTGAAGTTGGAATGGTGGGTGCTGCTCCTGGCTCTCCAAAGGAATATCATCTCGTCCAGGGCTTGTCAGCCCATGGGTCGGGACCCAAATTGGATCTCCAGAATGTTTCAGAGGGTGGCCTGGCAGCTCCTGCAGTTCCGGTCCCACGGGGCTGGCTGGGTTCACCTCCCTGCTCCAGGCACTGCAACTCCGGGGTCCCAGAGTCACTCAGGTTTGGCCCAGCCGTCATGACGACGGGAGCCCGGGCAGGCCAAAACCGAGTGAGTGGCACACGTGAGCCAAGGCACAGCTCCACTCACACCAGCTTAGTCCAGTCAGAGGGGCGGGGCCAAACCTGAGCAGCGCTGCCAGAGCCGAGAGCCAAGCCCAGGCAGCCCCACAGCACAGGAGCTGCAGGAGTCTCCACCATGGGGTGAGTGGTGGGCAGGACCCAACCCCCCCCCTGCCCCGGGGGGGGCAAGATCCAACCGAAACCACCCAGGGCCTCCACCCCCAGGCTATTTACTGGGTCACAACGAGTCATAACCATTTACAGAAGGGTCCTGAGCCCACAAAGGTTGAGACCCACTGGTCTAGTGTGTGCAGACGCCACAGCCAAGCACTTAGATTCAGCCTGGTTGCTCGGAAAGGCCAGTAGCTGCGTGGATGTCACTGGCGCCCACTCTGCCTGACGTTCCCTCGCAGCAAAAGGCCTGGTACTTGCCTGCCTCTGGCAGATGGGCTGGGGAGCCTTGCTGACTAGTCGGAGCTGGGATGTGCACAGAATTCTGACCTGAGTCTGGGGGAGAGACAGGACTAGAATCCAGTGTCCTGCTGGCTCCCTCCCGACACGCCTTCTTGCTGCCGCTTGTCCAGAGCTCAGGCTCTGTGAGCCTGGAGCACGTTCAGAGCAGCTGGAAAGGTCAGAGACTTTAGCAGCAAGCTTCCTGCAAGCTCTCCTGAGCATGTGCAAATGGCAAAAACTTGGACAAACCCGGATGAGTTTTCAAGGGCACAGCAAAAGGCGCCTCCGTGAACCGAGGATCATACCCCTGCCAGATGTTTACGTTCCTGCGCCAGAGCATGGAGGCGCTAGAGTTCTTCAAAGGAACGGGCAGGAAGGACCCTGGCAAAACTACCTAATTTCCCCAACCTTGTTCTCAGAAAGGCTGGACTGTATCGAGCCCGACACTGAGACCCAGCTGGAAAATTTCAGCCCAAACTGGTAAAATTTGTCAAAGTTATGAGCAGCTGAAAACAGGGGCTGATAATGGAAAACATTAGGCTACCTTAGCTACAGGTGGCACTGCCCATTTCACCTGCAATAGCCTGGCGCAGCAGGGACTTGGTACTTTGTACGCACTCTGTACCCCGTGCTCCCTGAGGCAGCAGTACGAGCAGAATGCAGAGCCCAGGTGTGTCCCGATACGTGGAACGAGCCACAGATAAGCACCAAACTGCTGATTCCAGCCCTGGAGATACCAGAGGGGAGGGTGACCTTCAACAGGCAACGGGGTCCACTCCCGAGATTACAGGGAGCTGATGCACTGTGCCCTCTGACAACACATTTTCTTCAAGGATCTCAAAAATGTTTTACAAATATCATTAGTGATCGCATAGAGCGTCCCGGTACTTTGTGGACATTGCCTACAGCACCCATTCACCCAGCCTCCTGCGGGGCAAGAAGCTCTGTTATGCCCTTTATATAGATGGGGAAACGGAGGCACAGAGCGGGACAGGCACTTGCCCACAGTACACAGCAAGTGCCCCAGGCACGTCACTAGCACAGCTGGGAATGGAACCAAGGAGCCCTGACCGCCCGCCCACCATGCTCCAACCACTAGATCCCACTCCCGTCCCAGAGCTGGCTGGAGAACCCAGGAGTCCTGACTCCCAGCCCCTGCCCCCGCAACCTACAGTAGTCTAACCAGCACTGCCTCCCGCTTTGTGGTCTCAGACCATCCCGGTCAGTGACAGCGGAGAGCAGGTGAGGGGGCCAGAGGGCCCAGGAGAGGGGCGGGCACTCTGCGCCACACAGGATCGGGCCGAGGGGAGGGTCTTGTGGCATATGTCCCATCAGATGGAGCCCACCTGCGCTTCTTGTAGCACCAGACTCTGTTGATGATCATCAGCACGACGACGATGAAGAGGAAGACCACGACGGCCGTCAGCCCCACCAGCCAGGGCTGCAGCGTCCTGGAGCCCTCTGTGGTGCCCTGCACTGCGCCTGTCAAGCCAAAGGGAAAGGCTCGTTCTGGCGGGCCTGGAGAGGGGGAAGCTGGTGCCCAAGGGGGTTCCCTGGATTGCTTCGGTGATTGCCTCAGGGGCTTCCGCCTCCAGCTCTACTCATGGGCCTTGGTCGTGATCTGGAGGGACTGACCCCTGCCAGGGCCATCTCCAGCACCCCACGGCCCTGCTTGCTCCGGCAGTCCCAGCCCCGCAGGGTTCCCCCGACACACCCACAGCGCAGAGGTGAGGCCAGGGAGACCGTGCCCGGGGCCCAGAGAGGCAGGGACGGGCACTGTTCCCCTCCTGCCAGGCTGCCCATCCCATGCTCTCCCACCCCCCACCTTGGTCTTGGGCAGGGAGGGAGGCGTCCCTACCGTCCTGGGCCAGTGAGGAGGCGATGAAGAGCAAGGAGAACAGAACAGCGCGGAGGGGAGACATGGTGCCCGGCTCGCTCGGTGGCTGCCTGTTGTCCCGGGCGCCAGGTGCTGTCCCAATGCAGGGGGGGCACGGGGGCTGCGCGAGGATGAATCTGAACTCAAAACCTAGCGCCTCTCCCGACAGACAGCGCCCACACCCAGCGCGGCTAACAGCCCGTCTGATCGCTCAGGGACGCCAGCCAATGGGTTTATTGTGCTCAAGAGGGCAAATGCCAACTTGTGTTTTAAAGGTACCATGGCAACCAGATTCCTTTAACCCTTTGGCGGCGGCGCGAGACAGACGAGGAAGCGGAGAGAATCCCAGATTCCAGGCCAGGCCCCACACACACAGCTGGCTGAAATTTTTCGGGCAAATGGTTTATTTGCTGCCTAACGCCAGCTCAGCCAACCCGAAATGTGTCGTGCATGTGACACGGTCAGTTCCGACCCGGAAACACTCTCCAGGCCAACCCACTGGGCAGCGTTTGTCCTAGCCAGTGGGGGGGGGGGCACTGCCCAGGATACTGGAGACCCCCGTCAGGGTCAGGAGGATCCAGGCGGCCCTCTCTGCTCCTGAGCCCCAGGGGACAGGTGGCAGGGCCAGGCCCTGGCTCTGTAGCTCAAGTTGCAGGAGCTTATGCTCTTAGCTCCCAAGGTCCCTGGTTCCATACCCAGGTGAGGGAGCAGCCGTCACAGCCACCTCAAGGTGCTGTGCCCCTCCTCCCACCGGGGGAGCCGCAAAGAGCGCTGCTGAGGGGGCCCGGGGGGCAGCTAAGCTCGCCTGCCTGTTGGCAGCTCTCCAGGGAGCGGGGGCCTTTCACCACCCTGGGTTCATGTGTCACATCGATTGTGCTAATCATTAATGCTGTTATCTGGGTGCCCTGGGGTGACTCACCATGGCTGGAGATTGAGCCCCAGCTTCCCTTAGCAATGCCCGGTTAGGGCCCCTCACCTGCTCGGCGCTGATAGCGGTGCTGCCCCATGAGAACAGAGCAGACAGACCAGCGGGGGCAAGGGTCGAACCCAGCAGCAGCATGATCCAGGGGTGGGGTAGGGCTGCGGAGGGGATCAGCTGTGAGGGGGGCAGGGGAGGAGAGGAACAGAAGAGCAGGAGTGGGGTGAAGCTGAGCAAACAGCCAATCGGCACAGGGCAGAGGAAGTCCAATTAAAACAAAGCCATAGGCTACCTCCCCCAGACCCAGAGCAGCCTTTGCACCCAGGCCCATGGTGATGCCCCCCCAGAACCCCATCTGGGGCACCCAGTCTGCAGGCGAGGGATGGCAGATGCAGCCCCATTGGTCTGGCCCCCCACATCCGTTCTCCCAGCCCACGGACCACTTGGTTTGGGGGCTGTCTTCAACTGTGGGCCAAGGGCATTGGGGAGCTCAGATCCGTCCCTGCTTCAGGAAGCGCCTGCCCCAGGCACCCCCACCGCTGTGCCCCCCGGGAGGGGAGGGGTAGCCAGCCAGCCCGCTGGAGATTGGACTTTGATGTGGCCGCTCAGTGCCCCGAGGTAGCCATGGCAACGGTGCCAAAGTATAGTCAGAAATTAACACTGGGCGTCTTCCGAGCACCCCGCCCCTGTGGGGGAGGAGTTGGCCTCGGGCCCACGCTGGCAGTGGGGCCAGGGCATCGGGGTGCGGGCTGCTGGGACTTGCATCCCACATCACCAGGCGCAAAGGGCGAACTCCTGGTCCCTCTGAGGCCAATGGGCATTTGGCCACTAGCTGGCCAGGAAGCAGCATCTTCCGGCCACAGCGACAGCCTCCCCCACCCCAGAACAAGCCCCTGGCTCCTGCTTCTGGGGCAAAGCCTGACCTGGAGTCTCTGGAAGGGTCTTTCCCCAGGCCTGCAATAGGCTGGCTGGCTGGCGCGGACAGTAAGGTTGCCAACTTCCTAATCACACAAAACCGAACACCCCTGCCCAGCCTCCCTGCTCCGCCCTTTATCTGAGGCCCTGGCCCCCGCTCGCTCTTCCCCACCCTCACTCACTTTCACCGGGCTGGGGCAGGGGGTTGGGGTTGGGGTTGGGGTTGGGGTGGGGTGAGAGCTCCAGCCGGTGGTGCAGGCTCTGGGGTGGGGCCGGGGATGAGGGGTTTGGGGTACAGGAGGGCAGTGATTTCCCTACACCCCCCCCCGAATTTCCCAAACACCCCCCCCCCAGTTTTGTGAACTAGTTACATGCCAATTTAGTGACTGTTTGGAAATTTGAATTGAAATTGAAACATTAATACACACTTTAAAAGCATATACAGTGTATGATAAAATACATGTATCTGAAAAAGTATAATAGAGTTGAAAAGTATGAACATAGACTAGCTTCCTTATACAGCTGTTGTTTTTGATGACAATGTCACAGTGCATTCATTTCGGTGATGTTGGCCAACCTAATAATTTCAAATGATGATTTGTAAGCGAAGTCTAAATGAGCTCTCCCTGACAGCTAGTGATGAGCTGGGGCTGGAGGGAAAGGCTTCAGGACCAGACTGTATTTACATTCACACCTAATCTACCCAGGTATCCAGCAAACAGAACTGTGTTGCCCAAGTGATAGATTTTGGCTGGGGTTAGGTTACAAATCACTTGAATGCAGGGGGGGCGGGGGGAGGGATGAAATGTTGTTGTTCTTATTGAATGAGTAAAGGGCAGTAGAACTGTACTTAGCCTGTGGTGATTGAGGGCATCAAGAGAGAGGGTGGGGACCTGTCCCTCTCCACTGTTTAAAGACAGAGCTGATTAGGCTCCATAGATAGTCTTTTGTTCTGTTAAGTGACCACTGCAGCTGAAATCACTGATAATCAGGTCTAAGTGCTTAGTCCTGCTGTGGGGACAGTGTTTCTGTGGAAAAGACAGCCCAGACTGCACTAGCAGGGAGGTTCCACTCCTGAGAGCTCAGCTGAAATCACTGAGAGCTGAGTGGAACCTCAAGAGACCAACTCGCAGAGGTCACAGTGGCAGGTGGCAGCAGAAGGTGACTGTGCAGGGCCATTGGCAACAGAGTGGTGGAGTGAACGGTGGCACAACAAACAGCCATGGCCAGAGTGAACAGTGAGCAGCTGGAGGAACGAGCAAAGTACCTTCCTGCCCCCCACCTGGGAGGTGTACTCATGTGAAAGCACCTCTGAACTCTGAGTCTCCACTGACCAAGGACAACACCGGTGAGTGGGGTGCGGTGGAGGGAAAAGTGAGCAACACGTTAAATAAACATTTGTTTGTTGGACTATATTTTAGTGACTTTACTCCAGAATGCTAGATTTGTGACTGGGAATGGAAACTTATATAAATATGTTTCCTAGTAGGCCAAGATTTTTAAAATGCATTATTTGCCAAGGTTATCTCACATCGTTGTTATCTTGAGAGGTCATTATGTTGGGGAGTTTCTGTACTAAACATTTTTATTATTATAATTAATTTTTACATAAGACTGGTCATACTGGGTCAGACCAATGGTCCGTATAGCCCAGTATCCTGTCTTCCGACAGTGGCCAAGGCCAGGAGCTTCAGAGAGAATGAACAGAACAGGTAATCATCAAGTGATCCATCCCCTGTTGCCCATTCCCAGCTTCTGGCAAACTGGCTAGGGACACTCAGAGCATGGTGTTGCATCCCTCCCCATCCTGGACCTATTCTCTAGGAATTTATGTAGTTCTTTTTTTTAATCCTGTTATAGTTTTGGTCTTCACAGCATCCCCTGGCAAAGAGTTCCATGGGTTCACTTTATGTTGTGTGAAGAAGTACTTCCTTTTGTTTTTTTTTTTTAAACCTGCTGCCTATTAATTTCATTGGGTGACGGCTAGTTCTTGTGTTATGTGAAGGATTAAATAACATTTCCTTATTCACTTTCTTCACACCAGTCAAGATTTTATAGACCTCTATCATATCCCCCCTTAGTTATTTCTTTTCTAAGCTGAAAATTCCCAGTCATTTTAATCTCTCCTCCTGTTTCATACCCCTAATCATTTTAGTTGCCCATCTCTGAACCTTTTCCAATTCCAATATATATATTTTTGGGATGGGGTGACCAGATCTGCACGCAGTATTCAAGGGGTGCACGTACCATGGATTTATATACAGGCAATCTGATATTTTCTGTCTTATTATCTATCCCTTTCTTAATGATTCCCAACAATCTGTTTGCTTTTTTGACTGCCGCTGCACATTGAGTGGATGTTTTCAGAGAACTATCCACAATGACTCCAAGGTCTCTTTCTTGAGTGTTAACAGCTAATTCAGACCCCATCATTTTGTATGTATAGTTGAGATTGTTTCCCAATGTGCATTACTTTGCATTTATCAACATTGAATTTCATCTGCCATTTTGTTGCCCAGTCACGCAGTTTTGTGAGATCCCTTTGTAACTCTTCGCAGTCTGCCTGGGACTTAACTATCTTGAATAGTTTTGTATCATCTGCAAATTGTGCCACCTCACTGTTTACCCATTTTTCCAGATCATTTATGAATATGTTGAACAGTAATGGTCCCAGTACCAACCTCACAGGGATACCACTACTTATCCCTCTCCATTCTGAAAACTGATAATTTATTCCTACCCTTTGTTTCCCATCTTTTAACCAGTTACTGATCCATGAGAGGACTTCCCTCTTATCCCATGATGGCTTACTTTTCAAAAGTCAATTTAAATTAAATACATTTTTTTTTAAATGTATATTTTTTTAGAAATCTAGACCTGTTATGTGTTTTGATGTAACTTGCATTATCCTTATGTTAAATTTGCATTATCCTAACAAAACATTTACTTTATTCATATCTCTTTTATATGTTGCAGGTCAAAGTGAAAATGAAAAGACAAAAAACAATACAACAATTTTTCCACTCAAAGGCCTCAAAAACTAACCAACGTGAAGAACGCATCAAGAACCAAGAATATATCAACATGTCATCTGAAGGTTCAAGTGGTATATCTACATCCGACCAGCCTGAAGCACAAATACAGCTACCTACTGAAGAAACAGTGTCTTCAAAACTAAAGGCAGTTCCCGATGTTTGTCGGTCAAAGTGTTCCCATTTATTGAAGTTACAAAAGATGGCTACTGGTGCACCTCTTGCAAAAAAGCTTACGAAGAAGGAAAGCTTCCCAAAGCTATAATTGGTAAAAGTGGAGGAGCTTGGTTTGTCAAACCGATCAGCAAAGCCAATGCTGACAAACTACGTGAAAAGGCTGCAAAACACCAGGCCTCTGGAGTGTATCAACATGCAGAAAGCCTTATAAGCCCACTTTCAAAGCCAATTTTAGAAGTAGTTAATGAGGCTGTTAAGAATGCTGGAGACACAACACACTTCATGCGAACAAACATTGTGGCAACGACAGATGAAAGGAAACAGAACACCAGGTCTGTGGTAGCCGAAAAGCCTCTCTACTCCCAGGAACTTTTTCTGGGGCTTTTATTCTTTACACTTCCCTGCTTACAACGCTTCTAACCGGTTACATCCTTGCGCATAGGGAAAGCATACAGTGTACAACAACATGAGATAGCAAACCCATATCTTGTGCACGTGAAAGCCAGCTGCAAGGGAGACAAACAGGCCAGCCAAGAAGTTTCCCAAAACACAGACACTGAGATGAAGGCCACTCCTGCCTTGTAGCCATGGAAACAGTGTGCCGTAACCATGGGCTGGCAATTTGGGAGCTATGCATTCCTACAAAACATGGCTGTGGCATCCTACTTTCTATTTAAGCAAGAGATACCACACACTACAAACTGGAGGCCAATGTTAAGTGCATTGTCACTTGTTCATCCTGAAGTTGAACACTGGTTCCAAACAAGACCAGCAAATGCTCACTATCTTTCTGCAAGAAACTCAACTGACTGGCTAGAAGCATGCGGTGCAACAGTGAAAGACTCAACAGTTGAAAAAGTGAATAACTCTCTCACCACATTCAAAACATTTGCATACATGGCTGATGAATGCACCGATGCAAATGGGCATCAAGTATTAAGTCATTGTGTACGTTATCTTGATGTCAGGGGTAGGCCAGTAGATGCATTTCTAGATAGTCAAGTTATAGAAGACACATCGGCTGCATCTGTGACAACCCACATCTTAGAAGAGTTAAATGCTTGTCTATTGGACCCCAAACAGATGGCTGCTTGTGCATATGATGGAGCTGCAAACTTCTCTGGAAGACATGGTGGAGTACAAGCTTTGCTCAGAGAAAAGTGTAACCCTAATCTCTCCTATACACACTGCAGAGGCCATCTACTCCAACTAGCGCTAGTACGAGCTGCAGACTCTTCAAAAGTCATTAAAAAAAGCTATAAATTTAATGTCTTCATTATATTCTTTTTTCAGCAAGAGTCCAAAAAGACTGAATATCTTGGAAAATATAGAAGATACACTGGGACGGAAGTTCAAATTAGTCCAACCTGGGAAAACCCGCTGGCTTTCTCATGAGCGATCCTTGGCTGTTGTCTTAAAATTACTCCAGCTGTTATTACTGGCTTTGGAAAGTATCTACCAAGATGGGATGGATTACTTTTGCTACTATGTTCAGAGAAGACTTTTGCCACTCTCTCTCTCTCTCTCTCTTGTAAGTCTACTGTTGAAACCACTTGGGTCATTAAACAATGCCATCCAGGCATCTGCTACAACAGTAGTAGATCTTTGTCCAGCAATAGGAGCTACGTTTGGATCAATCAGAGAGCTATCCATTGAAAAAGTACTGGAAGAAGCAAAGACTTCAGTCCAGAAGCTGACTAATGAAGGCATTTATATTGAATCCTTAAGTGAAGAAGACAAGAAGTGTTTGTTAAGACAACTGAAAAAGTACACAGACTTGATTCTTAAAAATCGACAACAGCGACTTCTAGATTCTACTCAAACTCTACGTAGCTTTTACAGATGCCTGTCCTATAAAACACCAACAGTTGAGTGGAGTGCGGACTACCAGCAATGGGGCTGCCATGTGCTCAGGACAGAATAGAGAATTTGAACAAAGAGTGGAATATCATATGACGAATGAATGAAGATTGATTTCAACTTCTTTTTTTATCATCACTAGTGGCTCGACCTGATCTTTGTGTTCTGTTTCCTGGGATGAAAGAAGTAGGAATTCATCTCTTGCTACTCCCAGTCACAATAGCTACAGTTGAGCGTTCTTTTTCATCATTGAGTAGAATTTTGTGTTCTGAAAGAAGTCGCCTTCTGCCTGATCATGTGAATGAACTAATGAGCATATCAATTGAAGGAATGGAAGAACCGGACACATGGGAAGCCACCAAAGATGAATGCACTGCATTCAAGAAGTTCATTAACAGAGTAGTGCAAAATTATAATAAGAAACCAAGAAGGATGTAGACGTAGTGCTTCATAGAAGACTTGAATAGCCAACTTTAATTTGTGTGATGATTTTAAAACATGAGTTAAATCAGGGGTCTCAAACTCAAATGACCATGAGGGCCACATGAGGACTAGTACATTGGCCCGAGGGCCACATTACTGACACCTCCCCCCCTGCTGCCCTTGGCCCTGCCCCCACTCCACCCCTTCCATGAGGCCCCGCCCCTGCCCCACCTCTTCCCACCCCTTCCCTGCCCCCATTCCAACCCTTCCCCGAAATCCCCACCCCAACTCTGCCCCCTCCCTGCCCCCAGGGGGTGCAGGAGGGGAGTAGGGTGTGGTGGAGGCTCAGGGCAGGGAGTTGGGGTGTGGGGTGCAGGAGGGGTGAGGGGTACAGCAAGGGGTCAGGGTGCAGCAGGGGGCTCAGGGCAGGGGGTTGGGATGCAAGAGGGGTGCAGGGTGCGGCAGGGGGATCAGGGCAGTGGGTTGG
>NW_020696408.1:0-1283 GCF_002925995.2 Terrapene triunguis | reverse complement strand
CTTTTTCTAGAGCAGGCCTTGTTTATGCAGTGCCTCCCAGATGCATTTTAAGAACATATTTCCAGCACACATCTATAACTCTTGGTACACAACCCATACCTACACCACGTAATGATTTTGGGGATCAGCACGTCACCAGTTTACATACGGTAACTTACATGACACCTTTTGGATACATATTATGACAACAGTGTGCTGGGAGAAACGAGTGTGTCAGCGCTGAGATGAGCTACAGGATAGCGAGCCTTCTGCCAGTCGGCACTGAGGGGCTCTTCAGGCCACAGGAACCTGCTGTGCACTACAGCCCACGTGGACCCTGCTGATGCATAGTCCCAGTTCTTTAATGCTCTTTGCTTGGGTCCCACATCAAACAGGACTACATCAGCAGAGTCCACAGGGACAGTTAGAGCACGGCAGGCTAGTGCGAGGTAGAGTCACACCCAAGCTTGCCGTGCACTAAATCTTCATGGAGACCAGCCCAAAGCAATTTTAGACAAAAGGCAACATTTCAAATCAGGCTTATTTTTAATGACCTGCGTCTCACACACAAGTTGATGACCTTCCTTCACACTTCATAGCAACTTTCCCATTAGCCCTCAGAGGGAATCTGGAAATTTTCAAAGCAAATACATTTTCCAAGGCAAAATATCGTCAGGACTAATAACAGGCTTTAAAACAGAAATTGGTGACAACCTGAATCATGAAGAGGTACTGTGTCTCCATAATAAACAACATTGTAGACTGACTCATCTTGGAGAACCCCAACGATGCAGATAAAAGATCTTGTATAAGGTCAGTCACTTTTCTATTCGGATAGGTAAAATACACCGGTAAGCTGTGGACGGCATCGTGTGGGTTACAGATAAGAAACTGATCTTGGCCCTGGCTCTCTTGCTTGCACAGGTTAATTCCTTTCACCACCCGTATAAAAATACCGCACTCACGGTCCCAAGTCTACAGCTTATATTAGCATCAACGCAGTGTTTTGGACCATCCCTCTATTGTTGTTTTATAAGAGCAGGATTTCCCCTTTTACTTGGTCTGTTCACTGGGTCAGTTAGTGTCAGTACAGTTTTTTTAAAAGAAATTACAGTGCTCAATTGAATAAAAGACATTCATAAATCAGAAACAGTATTTCCTGGCAGTGAGCTCGATCCCACTACACTCTGTGATGGACTGTGGTGTCCCAAAGGAGTGCTTAAACCTAGATAAAATGAACAGATAGAACTCCTGAAAAACAGAAGAACTACATTGCCAGTAGTGTTGATGGTGAAGGACACAGA
>NW_020696407.1:0-2435 GCF_002925995.2 Terrapene triunguis | reverse complement strand
TTTTGGTGTTATTGAGAATTTTCACCTGATTGATTGAAATTTTTCAGGTTTCAGAGTAGCAGCCGTGTTAGTCTGTATCCGCAAAAAGAACAGGAGTACTTGTGGCACCTTAGAGACTAACACATTTATTAGAGCATAAGCTTTCGTGGGCTACAACCCACTTCTTCGGATGCATATAGAGTGAAACATATATTGAGGAGATATATATACACACATACAGAGAGCATGAACAGGTGGGAGTTGTTTTACCAACTCTGAGAGGCCAATTAAGTAAGAAAAAAAACTTTTGAAGTGATAATCAAGATAGCTCAGTACAGACAGTTTGATAAGAAGTGTGAGAATACTTACAAGGGGAGATAGATTCAATGTTTGTAATGGCTCAGCCATTCCCAGTCCTTATTCAATCCTGAGTTGATTGTATCTAGTTTGCATATCAATTCCAGCTCAGCAGTCTCTCATTGGAGTCTGTTTTTGAAGTTTTTCTGTTGTAAGATAGCCACCCGCAGGTCTGTCATTGAATGGCCAGACAGGTTAAAGTGTTCTCCCACTGGTTTTTGAGTATTATGATTCCTGATGTCAGATTTGTGTCCATTAATTCTTTTGCGTAGAGACTGTCCGGTTTGGCCAATGTACATGGCAGAGGGGCATTGCTGGCACATGATGGCATATATCACATTGGTAGATGTGCAGGTGAACGAGCCCCTGATGGATGGCTGATGTGATTAGGCCCTATGATGATGTCACTTGAATAGATATGTGGACAGAGTTGGCATTGGGCTTTGTTACAAGGATAGGTTCCTGGGTCAGTGTTTTTGTTCAGTGATGTGTGGTTGCTGGTGAGTATTTGCTTTAGGTTGGGAGGTTGTCTGTAAGTGAGGACAGGTCTGTCTCCCAAGATCTGTGAGAGTAAAGGATCATCTTTCAGGATAGGTTGTAGATCTTTGATGATGCGCTGGAGAGGTTTTAGTTGGGGGCTGAAGGTGACAGCTAGTGGTGTTCTGTTATTTTCTTTGTTGGCCCTGTCTTGTAGGAGGTGACGTCTGGGTACTCGTCTGGCTCTGTCAATCTGTTTTTTCACTTCAGCAGGTGGGTATTGTAGTTTTAAGAATGCTTGATAGAGATCTTGTAGGTGCTTGTCTCTATCTGAGGGATTGGAGCAAATGCGGTTATATCTTAGAGCTTGGCTGTAGACAATGGATCGTGTGGCGTGTCCTGGATGGAAGCTGGAGGCATGTAGGTAAGTGTAGCGGTCAGTAGGTTTCCGGTATAGGGTGGTATTGAATTGATATGCAAACTAGACACAATCAACTCAGGATTGAATAAGGACTGGGAATGGCTGAGCCATTACAAACATTGAATCTATCTCCCCTTGTAAGTATTCTCATACTTCTTATCAAACTGTCTGTACTGAGCTATCTTGATTATCACTTCAAAAGTTTTTTTCTCTTACTTAATTGGCCTCTCAGAGTTGGTAAAACAACTCCCACCTGTGACCAAATGCAAACTCCTACAGCGAAATCACAGAAGGGGGAAAAAATCCTACACGTCCATGATGCAGCCGTTCCCCGGAGGGGCCCGTGCAGGGTTCGCCCTCCTGTATCTCATTCTGAGTGGATCTAGCCTGAGCCGTGAGCCAGCAAACACTTAAGCAGTGGCCTGCGTGCACACGTGTGAGCAGCCCCGTGACTGCAAGGGGATGAATCGTGTGCATACAGATACACACGGGCAGCTCTGCCCAGGTTTGGGGCCATGGTTTTCAAAGTCCCGAGTGATGGGTCTCTCCAGCCCTGCCCTGGGCGCTCCCTGGCTGGAGCCATGTCATGGGCAGGAAGGTTTTTCCCCCACTAATATTTAGCTTAGTTCCTTCCCTGCCTTATTCCAGCCCAGCTCCTCCTGACTGCCCCACACAATAATTACAGCCTAGGTTTTTTGGAGCTACTGGTTATTTTGGTCCCCACAGTTTTTGGGGCCCAGCTGAAGGCGCTTTGATAGGGGCTGGTTTGCAGAGGGCGGGTGCACGACATTTTCTGACAATCGGGTCCCTTTAAGGTGGCGCAAACAGGGCTCCCCAAATCCCCCATCACTCTGGAGTGTCTCAGCCCCAGTTCCTGCCAGGTCAGATTGCTATCGGTCCCCGCTGCTACTGTCCAGCGCAGGGACATTACAGCCAGCAAACAGCACCTCGACTCAGGCCTCTCAACACAATGGGATGGAGCCGTTCAGCATCCTAGGAACAGACAGCTCAGAAAGTTGTTCAAAGGCCTGGGGAAGCCACATAGAGTGTGCAGCGTTATAACAGTACACATCAAAACCCATCAGGAGTTAGGACAGGGGTCGGTCCCTCCTGCTTCGGGGCATGAGCCCCGACTTCTGACTCCTGGGGGGCAGGGAGGCTCATCCCCAGTGGGCAGATTGTTCCACAGCTGCCTCATGCA
>NW_020696406.1:15240-17773 GCF_002925995.2 Terrapene triunguis | reverse complement strand
ACTCCATAACCTCCCATCGCTCCCCTGGCCCCCAGTCTCACTCTCCGGCCCCTGACACCCCCCACTCCCGCACAGCCTAAACATCCGGAAGAGCGACGTGCTGACGGTGCTGGACGGCGAGGACCTGACAGGCCGGGTGCTGGGGCAGTACATGGGTGCCCACCCCCGCTTCCGCCTCTACACCTCGGCCAGCGCCGCCACCCTGCAGTTCCAGTCGGACCCCAGCGACCCCCTCTTCGGCCTCAGCCAGGGCTTCCTCATCCGCTTCTCTGGTAGGGCCCGTGCGGGGGGGGGGGGGGTGAGCGAGGCAGCGGGGGGGTTCAGGTGGGAGGAGGCGGGGTTGGAGCTGAGAGGGGGAGGGGGTACTGAGGCAGCAGAGGGGAGGGATCACAGGGAGACACAAGGGGGTCAGATGGAGGGGGATGGGGGAATGGGGGGGCAGGGGGGAAAGGAGCGCTGGGGGGTTCTGAGGCAACAGGAGATGAGAGGTGGGGGGGTGAAGGGGGACCAGGCTGGAGGAGGGTGCGGGCCAGGGGGTGGCAGGAAGGGAACCCTGCCCCCCCTCACCTCTCCACCCCCAGAGGTGCCCCGGAACGACACATGCCCGGAGCTGCCAGAGGTGGAGTTTGGCTGGCGCACGGCCTCGCACGCAGCTGCCATCCGGGGCACGGTGCTCACCTACCAGTGCGAGCCGGGCTACGACATCGTGGGCTCCGACATCCTCACCTGCCAGTGGGACCTGGCCTGGAGCAACAGCCCCCCCACCTGCCAGAAGAGTGAGTGACCCCTGCCCTCCCCCGGGACCCTTAGCCCCATGGGCTGCCTTTGGATCCCATGCCTGCCACCAACAGCACAGCCAGGCATCCCACCCCCCCATGGGCCACCACTGCCACCAATGGCATGGCCAGGTATCCCTCTGTCCCTCCCATTCCTGTCTCCCATCTTCTCACCACGATCTACTTGCCGTCACCTCTCCGCCCATCCCCCGTTATCCGTTGGCTACTTAACAAGGTAGCCTGGTATCCCCACTGCTACTGCGGCACAATCAGAGATCCCATAGTACCACCAACAGAGTGGGCAGGTGTACCAGGTCCCCCGGCCACCACAGCCGGCCATCCCACTTCTGCCACCAGTAGCACAGCTGGGTATCCCGCCTTTGCCACCAGTCCTTAGGCTACCTCAGGCTGGGGCTCAGTGCCAAGGTGCCTGCCTTTTGCACCAAAAGGGGGAGTCCACTCCCGTTGCTGACACCCATCCTAAGGGTCACCCCGTCTGGGGAGACCCCATGCCGGGAGAGCAGGAGTGAGGGACCTGCCCGCTCAGAGCCAAGCTTCAAAGTTGGAATCTCACCACAGTGCCAAGAGAGTATCCCCTCCCTATGATGAGACCCCCCGGCCAGGGCCGGTGGAGTGAGGTATCCCACTTCAGCCACCAGTATTGAACAAATCCCCAGCTAGGGCTAGGGCTGGAGGCCAGGTTGTGAGTTCAAATCCCATCTCAGACACAGAAAAGGGGAGCATCCTTTCCTCCTGTAGGGGACCTTAGCCACAAAGTTCCAGGTTGGGTATCCTACATCTCACACTGTGATGGTGTTGTGGTCCCTGCCCATCCCAGGGGCGGGGTCACGGCTCCCACCACCCATCCCAGGGCCGGGGTCACGGCTCCCACCACCCATCCCAGGGGCGGGGTCACGGCTCCCACCCAGGGGCGGGCTCCCGCCGCCCATCCCAGGGGCGGGGTCACGGCTCCCGCCGCCCATCCCAGGGGCGGGGTCACGGCTCCCGCCACCCAGGCCAATGACAGACTCTTGCAATCCCACTGCTAACAGCAGTTTAGTGCTTCAGTCCAAAGTTGAGGTTGAGTCCTTGTCCTGACTTGGGGGAGCCCTAGTATGTGTCTGGGTGTCTCATACCCTGTTGCTCCCTCCCCCCGTTGTTCTCTCCCCACAGTCGTGAACTGCGCTGACCCGGGGGAGATCGGCAATGGGAAGCGAAGTGTCTCAGACCGACGCTTTTCCATTGGCTCCCATGTCCAGTACTTCTGCCACGAGGGCTACGTGGTGGAGGGGAGCAGCACCCTGACCTGCTACAACCGCGACACTGGAACCCCCAAATGGAGTGACCGCGTCCCCAAGTGTGTCTGTGAGTTCAGGGGGCTGCGGGGCGGGAGTGAGGGGCACTGGTGGGGCTGGGGGGCTGCAGGTCGAGATTTAGGGGCAGCGTCAAGGGCTCTGCTCTCTTGCAGTGAAGTATGAGCCGTGTCTGAACCCCGGCGTGCCCGAGAACGGCTACCAGACGCTCTACAAGCATCACTACCAGGCGGGCGAGTCACTGCGTTTCTTCTGCTACGAGGGATTTGAGCTCATCGGGGAGGTGACCATCACCTGCGTCCCGGGGCACCCATCCCAGTGGACCAGCCAGCCACCCCTCTGCAAAGGTACCGCCCCCCAGCTCTACGGTGCCCCTCACTCCCGATCCGCAGCCCCCTGCCAGCCCTGCGGTGCCCCTCGCAGCCCTGCGGTGCCCCTCACTCC
>NW_020696406.1:0-15230 GCF_002925995.2 Terrapene triunguis | reverse complement strand
ACCCGCAGCCCCCTGCCAGCCCTGCGGTGCCCCTCACTCCCGACCCGTAGCCCCTTGCTTGTCTCTTCTAACTCTTTCTCTGCTCTGTTCTCAGTGGCGTATGAGGAGTTACTGGATGACCGGAAGCTAGAAGGTCATTTAAATTACAGGCACAAGGGGCTCAGGAGGGGGCACCGTGGGGCAGGGGCTCAGGAGGGGGTGCTGTGGGGCAGGGGGCGCCATGGGGCAGGGGGCGCGGCAGGGGGGGCGGGGGGGCAGGGGGGGGGGGGGCGGGGGGGGGGGCGCCGTGGGGCGGGGTGGGGCTCTCCCCTGGCTGTCAGTGCTGGTCCCAGTGCGGCACTAGGGGGTGCTGCAGGGAACGGGACAGGGATGCTATGATGTCATTGGTTTTGTCCTCTCTGATTGGCCACCTGTCTCTGCGCAGTCACCCAGACGACAGACCCCTCCCACCAGATGGAGGGGGGTAACATCGCCTTGGCTATCTTCCTGCCAATCATCCTGGTCATTCTCCTGATTGGCGGCATTTACGTCTATTACACCAAGTAAGCCACAGCCAATGAGGACGGAGGGTGTGGCAGCTGGGAGGCGGGGCTTGGGGCTCTTAAAAGGGCAGGGTGGCCAATGGGGCCGTGCACTTAGTCACTGGGAGGCGGGGCCCGTGAGTCTTAAAGGGACATGGTGGTCATTGAGGGCGGGGTTTTGGAGTCTTAAAGGGGAGTGTCGGAATGAGGGTGGAATGATATTCGTTGGGGGTGGAGCTTGAGACTCTTAAAGGGGTGGCGGCCCCATCGCATGTGGGGTGCGGCTGGGTCCCCCGTGTCAGTCTCACCCCCCACGTCTCTGTCCCAGGTTCCAGGGCAAGTCCCTGTTCGGCTTCTCGTTCTCCAGCTCCCACAGCTACAGGCCCATCACCGTGGAGTCCGACTTCAGCAACCCGCTCTACGAGGCTGGGGTGAGTCGCCCCACGCAGGAAACCGAACGCCCCGCGGCCCCGCCCCTTCCCCCGAGACCCCGCCCCCACTCCCTCCAGACCCCACTCCCCGTCACTCGCTCTCCCCCCTCTCACTGTCACAGGGCTGGGGCAGGGATTGGGGTGCATGGGGGGGAGCTGTTGGCCAGGGCGATGGGAACAGATGGGGGGGCTGTGTGGGGGGAGCTGTTGGCCGGGGGGATGGGAACGGATGGGGGGGGCTCTGCCCCCCCAAATGACACTGTTTCCCCCGTCTCTGCCCCCCCAGGACACCAGGGAATACGAAGTGTCCATCTGACGGGGCCGTGTCCCCCGTCCGGAGCGAGGGGGCGTCTTGCAGAAGGAAAGAGACGACGTGGGGGGGTGAAGGGGGGGCAGCGCGTGGCGGAGGGGCCATGTCCTATCTCTCTGCTCACGCCATCCCAGAATGCCTTGCTCCCCCCCACCTCCCCTCCCACTTTGTACATATCCAGGTCCATGTGCCAACTCACAGTTTTCTGCTTCGGTAATTAATTAATTTATAACCCCGTCCCCAGTTATTTATTTATTTATTTATTTATTTATTTTATTTATTTATTTACTCAACCATGGCTGGCAAGGGTGGGCGGGGGGAGGGGGCTGTCCTGCCGTCCCACCCCCCAACCCCCCTTCTTGGGTGGTGGGAGCTGCCGACCCTACAAAAACAACTGTTGTCGGAAACCCTACAGTAACAAACAATCCCACACAGCCCTGCGGGTCTCAGGAGACCTTACAATAACGTAGGCCCACTCTGCAATAACCATGCACAAACCCCTGCGGCTCACGGGGCCCTGTAGTAACCAGGGAGTGCCGCCGCCTTGGGGTTTGCAGGAGACCCTACAATAATTTATTAGCACGCAGAGCTCTGGAGCATGTAGCAGACCGCCTGAGAGCCCACCCAATAACAAACCAGGCCTCTTTCCCCCCCCCCCGCCCCCACCTTGTGACGCTGACCTTCCTTTTAAGGAAAAAGCCAGAGGATATTTATCCCTTGCTCCTTGTCAGGATCTCCTTAAACGATAAATACCTTCCCGTGTTTTATACCATATCCCTTTAAGGGCATTCAGGGTAGGAGGCTGTAGCTGTTTAAAGGTAAAAATAATTCCCCATTGCTCCTTTTAGGCATAAAATGCAGGGGAGAGACAGTTACTCCTGAACTCATCCCTTTAAGGGTAAAAGAGGCAGGAGGGCATTTAATTTCACAATGCTCCTTTAAGGCTAAACATAATTCTTAATCATTACCTTTAAGAGTAAAATACTGGCCCACAGATACCCCTGAACCCACCCCTTTAAGGAGTCAAAAAAGAGACAGGAGGACACTGAGTTAAACATCATCCTTTTAAGGATAAAACATATTTACAACTGACCCCTTCCCCTTTAAGGATTAAAACACAGGAGGATATTTAGTTGAACAGCATCCCTTTAAGGATAAATGCAGGGGGGATATTTACTTCTATATTCACCCCCCATGAGGATAAAAAACAGGAGGACACTTATCCTTAAAGGGATGCTATTCAAAGTGTCCTCCTAGCTGTGTTATTCTTAAAGGGATGGGTACAGCCGTGTATATTCCCCTGCGTTTTGTCCTTAAAGGGACATTGCCAGAATGAAATGAAGGGAGACAGTGACATTGCCTTTAAAGAGTGACATGTAGGAGGATACATATTCCTCTGCTACGTCCCTTTAAATGCCTTTCAATCCAGAGGGACGGGAAGAATCGGCTCTTCCCTGACACACCCGGGTCCCTGGTGGCTCACCCTGGGGGGGGGGGGGGGGGGGGGTTAGGCCCCTCCCCCTCCCATGCCCCCCTTCCCCCCATTGTCCTGTTTTTCCATTCGGTTTTATTTTGGAGCAATAAATAAACTGCACCATTTGTAAAAGCCGCGGGGTCTGCGTCTCCTGGTGCCTGGGGGGTGGGGGGGAGGCGGGGTGGACGTAGGTCCCCTGCCCTGGGGCTGTATCAGAGCCGGCGCCCCTGCTGCCTGGAGCCAACCAGACACCCCCCCCAGAGAGCGATCAGGGCGCCGGCCCCGGAGGGAGGGTTGGGCGGAGGCATGTGGCCCCTAGGGCTGCAGCAATGGGGATGGTGCCGGTCAGCCCTGTTCTGGGCTGGGACCAGGGCAGGTGGGTTGATCCCCCCGAAATAAGGGGATAAAGACATTGGGACACCTTGAGCCGAGGGCTGCAAGGGGCCCAGAGCTGGGGCTGCAGCCGCGATACCAGGGCGCTGGACTTTGGACTTTCTCATGACTGCGGAAGGGTGGACTTAAATCGAGGGGCAGCGGGGAGCCCGTTGGAGGGGAGCGTCTGGCGGGGCGGAGCTGCTGTGCCACACCTAGCCAAGAGGAGGCGCTGTAGCAGTGAGTTGACTCATCACAGGGCACAAAGGGGGCCAGGAGGGGGCACAGCTTCACGCTCTGGTCGGCATCTGCAGAGACCAATTTGGGGCCCTATGTGAAGGGAGAGAATTGGGGCAATTCCCTGGGGCAGGCTGGTTGTTTATAGTGTGTACAGGGTGTGGGCCTGTGGAACTCCCTGCCACAGGATCAGCCCTTAGCAATAGCGGGGGGCTGATCGTGGTTGGCGCAGGCCCAGGCTTTTTGGTGCTAATTTGCATGTGCTTGGGAGACAAAGGTGAAAACCTGCTGAAATGTGTTTGGTTGGCATTCATATTTTGCAGCACACCATGATATTCCCGAATCAATTTGTTTTGCAAAGTTCAAAAAGGCCCCAGTTCTAACTATATGGCCCTGTATTTCTGCCTCAATAAATAATTCAATTGCAAACAAAAGTTTGGTTGTGGGTTTTTTTTAAAACTAATTGAAGGCTTTTTGGTCAAAGGAAAAAAAACTGTAGGGGAAAACCCCCTCCGTGTTAATACAAAGGTAAGAATGATAAAATTGTAACTGTTGCTTAGGTTTTTATGCGCTTGTTTGCACCTTGATTACATATTAAAATGGAGAGCTAAAATGTTTACCAATACTGCCCTCTATATTATGTCTGGTTCTGCTGCAAAATGGTCCCGCGAACCAACCAAGCGGCAGCAGGTTTTTCCATCTTTGTCTCCCAAGTACAAGCAGATTAACTCTGGAGAGCCTGGGTCCAACTCCCACTGCGAACTCTTGTGCTAAAGCAGACGGCGCAGCGGGGGAGGCCAGACCCGGGTGAGCTTTTAGCACTGGGTTTATTATGGCAAACTAGCAATGCACCCTGGTCGGGAAGTACCAATGACTCTTGTTGCAGAAGCTGCAAAAAGTGTCTAAACCAGGAGCGTTTGTGCTAAAGAATTGGGGGAAAATCAGAGCAAAAAATCAAAAAATGTATTTTAATAATAAAAAAGAGAGAGAAAGCAGGCCGTGCGTCTGTCCCCTGCTGTGTTAAAGCCCAGCATGTGTTATAAATGATTCGGTTGCTATTACAGTGTATGCAATTGTGTGTATCAATTTGGGTTAAAAACGGGGTAAAAAAACAAAAATCCAACAACATTATGTTACCCAACTGCGGCTGCACCTACAGAAACATTACAAAGACCCAGAGCTGCGCCAGTTCTAACTGTTATTTAACCTGTTTGTTATTAAGCGTGGTGAGTTCATGCGGATATCTGTGCTTTCGAATCTCTCTCGTTGACGTCCGGCAGAACTTGATTATGGCGTCCAAGCAAACGTATCATTACTGTGGACGTCTCTGTTAATTACTCAAAAAGCCTCTTCTCAGCAAGGCACGCAACCCTCCAGGGCCGCCCGGGGGAGGCCCCCGGGCCCAGCAGGGCCCCCCCACGAGTTTTTCGGGGCCCCTGGAGCAGGGTCCTTCACTCGCTCCAAGGCCCCCGGAAAACTCTCATGGGGCCCGGGCCCCCGGAGCTTCTTCCGCTCCGGGTCTTCGGCGGCGGGGGGTCCTTCTGCTCCGGGACCCGCCGCTGAAGTGCCCTGAAGACCCGCGGCGGGGGGTCCTTCCGCCCCGGGACTCGCCGCCGAAGTGCCGGGTCTTCGGCGGCAAATCGGTGGCGGGAGGCCCCCGCCGCCAAAGACCCCAGGCCCCCTGAATCCTCTGGGCGGCCCTGCAATCCTCAAGGGCTGGGCAAAACACGACAGTAGACCCTCGGAGTTACGAATACCTTGGGGATGAGGTTGTTCATAACCCTGAACAAAACGTTCTGGTTCTTTCCGAAGTTTACAACTGAACATTGACTTAACACAGCTTTGAAACTTTCCTGTGCAGAAGGAAAATGCTGCTTTCCCTTGATTTTTTTTTTACTAGTTTACGTTTAACCCAGCACTGTTCTGTACAGTATTGTTTTTGGTCTCTGCTGCTGCTTGATTGTGTACTGCCGGTTGCAAACAAGGGGTGTGGTTGACTGGTCAGTTCGTAACTCTGGGGTTTTCTTAACTCAGAGGTTCTACTGCATCATGGGATCTTTCAAATAGGAAACCCCAAGACTAGGTGGAACGAGTGGTTATGTGTCCGGATTATTTGAATCTGGAATATCTATTTGGGACAGAGGTCATTTGAAAAATATATTGATCTCCCGACCCCCCGTATTAACTATTCTGAGCATCGGGCTGTGGAATCAGCACCACAGGATTAAGAGTCTCACCCCCAGAACCCAGGACCAAATGGGAATCGTTTATAACCCAGTGGAGACTGGCTTTAACCCCGTCCCTCAAGGCACTGAGGGCTGCCTGCTAGCCCTGCAGTACATGGTGTGTAATATGTGTGACCCTGCCAAGCTGCATAACCGCACGCAAGCAACGTCGAATGAATAATTAATAATTACTAATACTTAATTGCAAGAGATAATTAAAAGGTAAAGAAATGATTTCTGCTGCATCTGGGCGTTATGTGTGAACTCCCCCGACCAACTCGCCAGGGAGCATTGGCCAAGGAAAATCGCCTGAACTTCTTAGCCAGCAGCGCTGAGCTGGTGCTGTCCTCAGCGTGTTTCATCACATGTCCAACCCACCCCCCAGTTTCATATATTACTCTGCAACGGTGCCACCTTAACTGACAATTATCAAGGCCACAAGCAGGCCCTGTTGCTGGCCTGTGTATACACGTCATACTAATAATATGTTGTCCACACCATAGCTATATTAGTGTGCATTAAGCACAAGTAGCATTAAGCACTAATATTATAGCCGTTAGAGAGCCTACATTGGCCTATGGTTTTTAAATAACACTGCTCGTTTATGCTCAGTTTCCCATAATCCCTTGCATTCACGAAGCTTTTGCCTTAAATGAATAGGGGTGCTGTGACGACCAGGACAGAGGAGTGTTTTAGGTTAGCAACAGGCAAATGATTCCCCTCCCAGGCCTGGAAGGCAGGCGCTCAAAAGAAAGAGAGCTGGGGAACACACCCCGGGACCAGAGACAAAGGGAGAAGGCAGAGGGGTTAAAGCTACTTTCAGATGCTGTACGTAGTACCTTGCACTTGTACAGAGGCGGGTATAAAAAGCTGGCTTTAGGGGAGTAACTTGGGGAGCTCACTTTCTGCGTCAGGTGAACGTAACAACACTGCACGAGACGGCTTCCCAGAGACCAGCGTCTTATGGACTCTTTCCTGTAGGAGATTATTACTGGCTTAGCACAATAAACCCGACCGACGCCGGTTAGTTGGTCTCTTGACTATTTGCTAACAAACCAAAGTGCGGCCAAGGAATGGACTATACAATTTATAAACAAAAAACAAATGCGTCTTTTACATACCACTGGAGACACCAGGATCAAGACGAAGCCAAATCGCCACAATGATTAACCCCAGCGGTTTTAGTATTAATAAAAACATTGACAAACCAACGCCAATGACCGAACACAACTGCTAAACTGGTGCCTTCCATTCCAATCTCTTCTGGGTGTCTCGCCGTGGAGAGCTTTTAGCAGAGATGGTGGCCTGAAGAGTGAACCCGTCTGTGACGGGATCCCCGGGGTGCAGCCTGGGACTGTGGGACTGCTGTGCCCCCTCTCTCCAGCCTGGGCTGTCTCCCACAATGCCTTGCTAGTGACCAGCAGCAAACCCCTCCAGGCGCTGTGATCACTCAGCACAACCACATGTGGAGCCCCGCACCCAGTTCGATTGCATGAATGTCCCAGAGGCACTCACGAATCACACAGAGAAAGGCACCAGCCAGATCCTCCCAGCCTTGCACCACAGGAATGTACCGTCTTGCACTGCTCAAGATGGGCAGTGCACATTTATTAATTGGTTCCCCACTTCTGCAATGGAGAGTGGACATACACCAGCCTTTGTGAAACCTGAGCAGATTTACCGCACACTTCATACAATCTCACTGGTAAAGATAAACAGTAAAACAAATGTATTGACTATAAAAGGTAGATTTTAAGTGATAGGCAAAAAGTCAGTTACCAAAAGAAATAAACTATAAGCATGAGTCTAAACTCTCAACCCTATTAGACTGGGCAACATCGAGATTAAGCAGTTTTACTCACCCCACCGGATATTGCAATTCCTAGTACACAGATTTCACCCTTGAAACCTGGGCCAGTCTCCTCTGTTGGAGTTTTCAGACTGTCCTTCTTCTTGCAGCGTAGGTGGGGGGAGGAGAAAGGCCCAGCATGGGCCCTCTGTGTCTGTTTTATACCCTCAGTCCAGGGGCTTGGGGAGCACAAGTCCAGGCATGTCTGAGAGCATTGCTGAGTCCTCAGGCCAGGCTGAGCAATTCCCCTAGTGTGGCCTCATGCCGGTGAGTCATTGCATTGTAGTTCCCTTGCTGGACCATGGCTGTTGATGGTTGTTCGACACCCGCCCAGGTGTTGGCTACTTCCCTGACTGTTGCCTCTGGGGAGCTAATATCTGGCTGATTCCCCAACTTACAGCATGTTTTAGTGACCATACAGCACAATTCTCATAACTTCAGATGCGTTAATGATACACATCTATGGATAGAGAAATCACTTTCAGAACCTCTCCCCTGATACCTTACAAGGCATGCTTTATATGTAAGATCACGATTATATGAAAATGAGGAATATGGGGGTTCCAGGATGCTTCCCCAAAGTATAGAATGTCACACCATCTTTGGTAGGGCCTTCGTCTCCTGGCAAGATGAAACCAAGCAATTATTGGTTCCCAAATGATTGTCAAGGTCAGTCTGCATATCTAAGTAGTAATCTAATTCTACCAAGCCTGGTCTTAAATCAAACTCTAAGAAGTTCTCAAGCTGCATTGGTCTTACTTTGCCTGGCTGTAACTCCTTCCGAGCCTATTAATAAGTTTAAGCACATCTCTGTAATGCTGAATCTCTCTCGCTGGAATAGGGCCAGATCTGGTGACTGGATGGGGACAAATGTAGCGTTGTAAGCATCTTGAACTGTGATAACGCCCTATCATGTACAAACTCAAGATCTGATAGCAGGGCCAGAAATGGTACCAGAACTACACGGTTTCAGGAGTAGGAAACTGCATAGGAACTGTTGGCTCAGTTTCGGGTTCATTTGACTCAGCAATGTCAAGGTGAAACAGGTGGAATGTATAAAAAGACCCATTAGTTACTGTGAACGTGAACAAGCAGGTACGGTTTCACAACCCATAATGACAGGAGTCAGAGGTTTAGCTACAGAAGAAAACTGTACTATTCATAACATTCATAACATTGCTAGGCTGTTCAGTCAGACACAAATAAAAGTCACTGAGCTAATGAGTGAAAACAATGAGGAGGCGAAAACTTGCCACATGGGTACTATTAGTAGTACCCTGGAAGTTATTAAATAAGGCAAAATTCCAGCTATCCTTAAGGATGAACAGCTCCTGAAGAGCTTATCGTCCTCAGTGCATTGCTAAATCTTATGAAGAAAGACATCATGGTATAAAATTCTACAAGACGTTCCTTCTAGCACTGCTAGAAACTTGCGATCTGTGGCACCACATCCAAGTAAAGGCTCATGGCGTCCCTTGCCCAGCTCCGCTAACACCGGCATTACACCATGTTTTATGCACATTAAACTGGGACTCTAATAAATTCTCAACATCGTATGTCAAAACATACAGAGTAACTTTCCTGTAATCAACTCTAATTCTCAAGCAGCATTGTTCTTACTTTGCCTTCTATAAAGTTTGATTATCAATGGAAATATTTTGTTGTTGGTGTGTGTTCAGTGGAATCTATGTCTACTGACATTTATCAATAAAAATCGCATCCTTCCATGCTTACTTCAAGGCCAGACTTTTCAAGCGCTTTTCTAAGGCTTATTGGCTTGGCTGTGAGGAAGCATACCCACAATGCGACACAGTCCTGTTAAGAAGGAGAAAGATCTTGTGAAGAATTAGCAGAAAAGATAAGACCTGCTTAGCAAGCGCTATTCTTTTTAACAATAAGTATCAGACGCTTGGGTTAGCAAAATTTGGATATACCAGCCCGAGATAAACACCAGACAGCTGAGTTGTGTAACTGGAAATCTAGTGGAATACTAGAAAATGGGCTACAAATACACAGGTTGTCTGTGAAAAAGAGGAAGTATTGAGACTGAAACTGTAGACAGCACCTCTGTAAAATTATCGAAACTGTAGCCAATGGCAGAATTAGGAAAGGACATGTCACCCGCTGCAGTGTCGACAGTTATACTCTTATGTGCTGTCTAATTAACTAATGATTTAATAAACCCAGTCAAGCTGACTGATCCTGAGGTCTCCTTAATTACTGAATCAGACCTGAAGAGTTAACACCCTGCCTATGAATGAATGAACTGAAATATGGATATTAAATATTAAGAACCTATATTACGTTGCCAGAGGCAGTAGTAGGAAAATCAACTAGGTGGATGAATGGTTATAGCTATAAAAAGGAAGCCCATTGTGAGTGATAAAAACTTTCATGACAGGGTTTAGCTCCTGTGCCATCCTGTCCAGGAAAGCAATGGGGCCCCGTGAGATTGACTTATTTTAGTGTAATGAAAAAGGGAAGAGGTGAGCATAAGCCTGATTGAAAATATTCATGCATCTATCACATTAATGAAATAAAGTTGTATTGAAAGAGGCAGTAAATAAAAAGAAATGAAGCCACATAGTGTGTTATTAGGACACTTGATCACAGAGTTGAATAATCAGAAATGTCACTGTTTGATCAGTAACGCACAGACACAGCTTAGCCGTAGGCACAAAGGACCTGGCACCGTTGGTTAGACATGGAGACCAGAATTGGAAGATTGACACATCTGTTCTGGCTTGCTGGAGAAGATCAGTTGTTGGAGTGACTTTGCGTTGTAGGATGGACTTTAAAACAAGTTGAAAAAGCACCCAAGACTATGGGGGGACTTTGGATCAATGATGCGAACGGCAAATTGGACATTTCAGCAGCATGCAGAGCATCAATGAAGAAACTGCAACTCAAGCAAGTGTTGTGTGCAAAGCTGGCCAAGGGGCCCAAGGAAAGCGACTTGGAGCAGTAAGGTGCTGCCTGAAGCAAGCTGGCCAGTGTTCAACATCCATCCCAAGATGGTTGTACAACAACTCTGACCTGTCTTGTCTTCCACAAGCTGGTGTGATAAGGCGTTTTGCACTTAGAGACAGGAAAATTCCAGTTCCAGTTGCATGAACTCAAAGGTGATGCATTGTCCTTTGATTGGATGCTGGGCAGGAACGACTCACATTTCGGTTGGATGGGAGCATGAGTCACCATCTGATTGGTCCACGCCAGCCGCTCCGAAAGAGGATCCAAGTTGCCCCTCCCCCCAGTGGAAATGGCATTAAACAACCAGTTTCCTTCAGTGTTTTGCTTCCTGAACATCAAGATACCTGGAAGGAAGAAGAGCTGAGATCCTGGGCTGGCTCCCTGGGAATCCTCCTGGTAACATCTTGGACAGGCCTCTTTAACTGTCTCTTCCATCTTCCAGCAATTCAGGTTGCCCGCCAGTGCACAGGGAGAAGGCTATATTCGGCCCGTCCTTCCCTTCACCTGCGTTTGCAGTGTCCCTCCTGCTGTGAACAGTAACTGCGCTGACGGCTGAACAAGGAGCTGGTGATGAGTAACACGCAGACTTTCTCTTGGATGACGACCCAAATGAGTCAAGTGACCACTTCCTGAAGCTGGGTAGCTAATTAGTAGGGAAGGGTGCGTGTGCTTCGAAGATTGTGACAGGGTTACAGTGTGTGTCCTTGCTGCATAACTAGTTCTTGGCAAGATTGTTGTAAAGTAGTTTAAAACTACATAAGAGCCGCTGTACTGGGTCCAACAATGGTCCATCTAGCTCAGCATCCTGTCTTCAAACAGCGGCTGATGCCAGATGCTGCCGAGGGAATGAACAGAACAGGGTAATTTATCGAGTGATCCATCCCCTGTCGTTCAGTCCCAACTTCTGGCAGTCAGAGGTTTAGAGACATCCAGAGCATGGGTTTGAATCCCTGACCATCTTGGCTAACTGCCACTGATGGACACATCCTCCATGAAGTTATCTAATTCTTTTTTGAACCCAGCTATGCAGTAACTAAACAATGTACTGTTATTTAAGATTGTGAAGGAATGTGCACGTGTCTACCATAATTAATAATTTCATGCTGCTTTTCAAGGTCTAGGTGTCTACAGACATAACACAAGAACAAAGCACGCGGCCCTTCGGAACTCAGTCCATGCATCCAGCATAAATATAGGAAGGGAGGCAGATTTTGACTGTTAATATTGAAGTTTGTTTTTAAAATGTTAATTTTTTGTATCTATTTAAATGTTCAGAGTTGTGGGAAATTATTGATGGTCAGACAATAATGATTTAAAGACAGCAGCATTGAGGTGAAAAGGTGAAAGCTTTATAACCACAGAAACACAAATTATTAACATCATGTGCCAAAATATACAAAGTCAGTAGCCTGACATCAAACTCTAAGAAGTTCTCAAGCAGCGTTGTTCCTACTTTGCCTCGCTGTTCATTTAGATGATTATCGACGGAAATACTGTTTCGTCAGTTTGCGCGTGTGCAGTGAAATCGACATTTACCGATAAAAATCAAATCCTTCCAAGCCTAAATGTAGGAGTTCCAGTTAGAGTGTTAATCAGATTCGGGGGCTCATATAACTCATGGAGAACTAGGTTAAAAGGGTTGACTGGTATATATCCATTGCAAAGGAGACTTTGATGAATTGTGATGTAAATAATTGACCAGACTGTCTTACGTTTTACCTTTGGATTATGTTTTCCTCTGTGTTAGCAACACCAGGGTTGATACTCACCTGGGACAACTGAGGCCCTATTCTGAGGGACTCTTAGTCAAAATCCAAACAAACCCACCTTCCCAAGATAGATGTTGAGTGAATAAGTGTTCTTTTCTATTGTAGTTGTTAGGTGATTCTTGAAACTTGGATAGGCCAATTATCGTATAGGCCAATTTTCTAGTTTGTTAGCAAAACTATACTCCTAATATTTTTGCCTTCTTATCGCTATATGTTGCGCTTAAGGATAATTAATAAAATTCTCTACAATCAAATTTAGTTCGAGTCCTTTTGTGTAGTTAAGCCATCAGAATTCAAAGAGCCCCAAGGATGGTGGTATGGGGAAATCCATTAACCAAACTGATTAACAAAAGTTTGTTTTTATCTAATTGAGACCACAACTGAGAAGGGAGTGAACGTTCATGAGATGTCACAGTAACCTAGGACAGCAAATGATGATGGGCAAAGGTGCCAAAGGGTGACAGACTGAATTAGTCCAAATAAAATCTGTCTTTGCTGTTCTTGTCCCTCCTGATCTAACTCCACAACTGTATTCAGATTATGCCTGTGAACAAGAGAAGTGGGGGACTGGAAATCAATGATTGGAAACTTGGCCAAATGGGTGAACAAAATAATGAGGGGATGGGCCATTCCAGTTACCACTCCCTTTTGGGGCCTCAAAGAGACTTTGTGGGGAGAACAGCAGCAATGTTGGCTGACTGAAAATCAGAACAGAAAGGAACGAGTGTCACCATCACGGCTGCCACCCCCACCGTCCCCTGGGACCCCAGCATCCACCATCACTCTGCTGGGCCTTCACTGTCCTGATCCTGAGGGATGTCATGACCAGACTGGCCCAGAGAGGGACCCAGATGATGTAGCCACCTCTACCTGCTTTGGGTAAATCCCAACTACCACTTGGGGTGGGAGACTTTGTCACCACCCTGTGTCACTCACCCTTTGTCATCTTCCTCTGCACCACATGTCCTTTTCCTTCCCCACCTTATTTCTTCACCATCCTGTCTCTCTCCCTTTTGGCTTAGTCGGCCAAGACTGTATAACTTGCAACCCAGCTGTGAGCCCGTGAGCAGAGAGGCAGCTAACAGCACTGTCCTGCACAGCTCGATACTGGCACGAGTTTTCCAGGTCTCAGCGTGGCTGGTCACGCTAGGGGCTGGACCCATGTTTCTCCAGCAGGGAGGTTGCAAGTGAGAACTAGCAACCAGAAGCTGTGTTGTCTGTCTTTGCTGTTCTTGTCTCTCCTTTTGTCTTGTCTTGGAGGAAACGGGATTGGACTTTAACAACAACAGCAACTGCAGCTCCAACTCATTTTGACTGTTTCCCTTTGCCCCAAAAAGAACAGTTGTTACCATGTAAGACTGAGGGTATGTTTACACCTAAAATGCTGCATCGGCGCATAATTCACCTCCCCTGAGATGGAATGCTTCCATTGACCTAGCACTGCTTGCACTGGGGGTTAGGTTGGGATAACTGCCTTACTCCAGGGTGTGGGTTTTTAACAACCATGAGAGACGTAACTATGCCGATGTATGTTTCCAGTGTAGACCAGCCTACACAAGGTGGGTAAAGTAATATCCGTTATTGGACCAACTTCTGTTGGTGAGAGAGACTAGCTTTCAAGCTCCACAGAGCTCTTCTTCAGGGCTGGGAAAGGTACTCCGAGGATCACAGCTAAATAGAAGGCAGAGTGGATCGCTTAGCACAAGGAGTTAGCACATGTTGCAAGAGACCATTCAAAGTGAGGTGGGCAGCTAACGCTTCTGCAGTCCGAGGACAAAGGAGGGTTAGTGGGTTGCAGATTGTTGTAATGAGCCATAAATCCAGTGTCTCTACTGAGTCCATGATTTTTGTGTCCGATAGAGTTATGAATTTAAGCTCCCAGGCTCATCTTTGGAAGGTTTTGTGCAGATTTCCTTTCAGGACAAGGACTGAGAGGTCAGATATGGAGCGAGTGACAATTGTTCACCTGTGGGTGATGTGATGTTTTTGTCTTTTATCATTTTCCTGTGCGAGTTCATTCAAGGGCCCCCGGATTTCTAGTTTCACCTCTGGAGAGCTTGCTTCTGAGGAGCTTGGAGAGGGGTCGGGGTTGTTTGAAGGCCAAAAAGGGAGCTCAGGGAAGATTTTTCGGGATGGGATCCCCATCGAGTATGGGCTGTAGTTGTTTGATGATATCCCAGGCGGGATCCAGTGTAAAGTGATAGGTGACAATTGGGGGTGTGTGGTTCCAGGGCTTTTATTTCCGTATTGCAGCAGGTTTTCTCGGGGTAGTTGAGTGGCCTGTTCCATGACGTCTCTGCGGGAGCGCCCTCGTCTGGTGAAGGTGGTCATGTCAAGGTGGGTTTTTATTTTCTAAAGCCTCCTCACAGCCAAAGTCAAAGGGAACCAGGGATGTTGTTCAAACAAAAGCTGCTGTAATACTTCCCCTCTCAAAGGCTTTAACGGTTTTGCCTTCCATTCTGTACCTATAACAGAAGGTTAAAAGGCTGAGGAACGGGGTGTTTGCCGTGGCCCTGGCATGCTGAGATCTCTGTATGCCAAACTCCGCCCCCTCTTCAATGCTGGACAGGGTCGGGTTAACACCTCTGACCTTAGGGCCCATTTATTCCACCCCAATTACCACGTTTCTGGGGACTGGGCTCACAGAAGGAATACAGCAGATGGCCCGGTGCCTGCTGGGAGGATGGGCTGGCTGTCTGGGAGGGGGGCAGTGAGAGACAGTGACACCAGTGTCTCCCTGTCCCACCCCCCCACACTGTGCACTGCCTAACAAGGGTCCCTGCATAAACCCTCTATTTCCAGGCAGCCCCCCCATCTCTGCCGAGGACCCCCTGCCTGTGACTCCTACCTCTTCCACCCAGCTCCCGCCCCGACTCTGCCCCCAGGACCAGGGCTGTCCTTAGGCATAAGCAGAATATGCAGCTGTGTAGGGCACCATGAAATTTGGGGTACCAAATTGCCCCAAAATTCATGATGCCCGTGGGGTGCGCCCACTGCAAGGGGCAGGGACGTTCCTAGGGGGGTGCGGGGCCCAGGACAACTCTCTCCACTCTGCTGGCTCCCCGCTGTGTC
>NW_020696405.1:761-2491 GCF_002925995.2 Terrapene triunguis | reverse complement strand
AAAAAAAAATTATTAGATTTTTATATACCACGTGGCTGCCATGTTGTATGGAATCAGTCCATCATCAGCAAGAGGCATTTATTAACTTAATGAAAACACCTACAAATGACAGGCCGAAACAAACAAGCTTCTACACAGCTTGAGTTCCAGCCTTCTCTCTCTTGTTTACCAGGGACCATACCCTGGCAGGAATGCTGTACTGCCCTGTGATGGGGTCTTCACCCCACACCAGCCCCCAAAAGGTGAAGGAAGCTGGGAAAGGGATTGGTTAGTGAAATAGGCCACACATGAGGGGTTAGGCTGGAGAAGCAACCCCTGATTGGAAGATGGAGCTCAGCTGAGCAGGTGTAGGCTGGGCTAGGATAAAACCAGGAAGCTGGCCACAGGAATGGCTGTTGTGAGGAAGTCTGCAGCCCCCCTTGTGCATTAGAGAGAGAAGGAGGGATCCCAGGAAAAGAATAGGACCGTGGGAGCCCGGCCATGAGGGAAGGGTGTACCCTGAAGAGGGAAGGAGGGAGAAAAAGCCTGTGGGAGGTGGAGTAGGAAGCAGCTCAGGAAGAGAGGAGCAAGGTTGGGGCCCGAGCAAACCTTGGCTGCATGTTGTAGGGTCCCTGGGCTGGAACCTGGAGTAGTGGGTGGGCCTGGGTTCCCCCCCAGCCACTGATGGGGTGGCATTGCCTGGACAAAGGGTCCAGTGAGACTCTGTACCCCAGAAGGGGAAACCCCATAGTGAGCTGGCTGGGGGGCTGAGTCACAAAGAGGCAGCTGTAGCTCCTGGGGCGAGAGAGGGGTCCCAGAGCGAGGGAGAGGACAGCAGGGGAGAGACCACAAGGGGAGGCGTCGGACCTAGAAGAGAGCTAATCCCCAGAACAGCCAGGAGGAGGCAGCACCTACGGTGAGTGTGTGCCCTGGGACACGCCCACAGAGACCTCTAGTGCAGGGGTGGGCAAACTTTTTGGCCTGAGGGCCACATCGGGGTGCGAAACTGTATGGAGGGCTGGGTAGGGAAGGCTGTGCCTCCCCAAACAGCCTGGCCCCCGCCCTCTCCCACTTCCTGCTACCTGACTGCCCTCCTCAGAATCCCCGACCCATCCAACCACCCCTGTTCCCTATCCCCTGACCGCCCCCCTCGAACCTCTGCCCCATCCAACCACCCCCTGTCCCCTGACTGCCCCCTGGGACCTCCTGCCCCTTATCCAACCTCCCCGCCCCCTTACCATGCCGCTCAGAGCACCAGGACTGGCAGCCGCTCGCAGCCCCGCTGCCCAGAGCGCTGGCGGCACGGCTGTGGGGGGGGATAGCAGGGGAGGGGCCGGGGGCTAGCCTTCCCGGCCGGGAGCTCAAGGGCCGGGCAGGATGGTCCCATGGGCTGGATATGGCCCGCGGGCCATAGTTTGCCCACCTCTGCTCTAGTGGCTCAATAGTGTAACTCAAGTAAAGATGGCATAATAGGAGTGAAAGGAAGTGACTCCAAAGATGAGGGTCAGGAAGGAATTTTGCCCCAGATCAGGCTGGCAGAGACCCTGGGTTTTTTTTCCCCTTCCTTTGTAGTGTGGAGCATGGGTCATTTGCTGGTTTGAACTAGAGTAAATGGTGGATTCTCTGTAATTTGAAGTATTTAGATCAAGATTCAAGTACTGCAGTAACTCCGCCTGAGGTAATGGGCCGTTACAGGAGTGGGTGAGGGTCTGTGGCCTGCAATTTGCAGGAGGTCCGACTAGATGATCACA
>NW_020696405.1:0-751 GCF_002925995.2 Terrapene triunguis | reverse complement strand
CTATCTCCAGTACCCAGACACCCAGCTCTCAATGGGATCCAAACCCCAGATAAATCCATTTTCCTCTGCATAAAGCTTAGACAAGGTAAACTCATAAATTGTCCGCCCTCTATAACACTGATAGCGAGATATGCACAGCGGTTTGCTTCCCCAGGTATTAATCACTTTGGGTTTACTAATAAACAAAAGTGAATTTATTAAGCATAAAAAGTAGGATTTAAGTGGTTTCAAGTAATAATAGACAGCACAAAGTAAGTCACCAAGCAAAATAAAGCAAAAACACGCAAGTATAAGCCTAATACATTAAGAAACTGATTACAGGTAATATCTCACCCTCAGAGATGTTCTAATCAGCTTCTTTCACAGACTAGACTCCTTCTTAGTCTGGGCCCAATCCTTTCCCCTGGTACAGTCCTTGTTAGTTCCAGCAGACACCTCAAGTGGTAAGCAGGGGTTTTCTCATGACTGGCAGTCCCGTTTGTCCTGCTCCACCCCTTTCTATAGCTTTGGCACAAGGTGGGAATCTTTTGTCTCACTGGGTCCCCACTCCTCCTTCTAAAATGGAAAAGGACCAGATTTAAGATGGATTCCAGTATCATGTGACATGGTCACATGTCACTGTAAGACCCCAGCCTCCATTCTTCCAGGGCTGGCCCCCAGGTACACAGGAAGGTTTGCAAGTAAACAGAGCCATTTACAACCAATTGTCTTAGTCAGTGGGAGCCATCAAGATTCTAATCCACCATTAATG
>NW_020696404.1:0-2469 GCF_002925995.2 Terrapene triunguis | reverse complement strand
TCTGTTCTTAACTTAATATTTCCAGGTAATAATAGTAATTAGATAAAAACAAATACATTTTTGGTTGACAAATACTGAAAAAAATTCTGATTTCAGGCTTTGATACAAAGTCAAAATTTCGCACTGATTTTTTTCTGACTGGGTCTAGATGTCTGACTTAATTGACAGCTAAAGTCTTCAAGGGTTCAAATTGTAATTTATGTTTAGGGTCTTACATTTCTCTGTATATTAATCCACAACAGTATTTTATAGAAATAGTGAACTTACTGTGCTGGTCACTGGATTTTTTCCCATCTTGCGATTCATTCCATCCTCCAGCACCAGGATTCTTTGGTCATTATTTCCTAAGGGCTTGCAGGACTCACTCCCTGAAGCCCTGCACAGCTCAGAAGCTGAGGCCCAGAGGCAAAAGTTCATAAATTAATGGATTTCAAGGCAAAAGGTGCCATTATGATCCCCTTGTCTGACCCCTGCATGGCAGAGGCCCTAGTGTAAGCGGGGGAAAGGTCCCACTATTGTGGGGAACTTTCCTGGCTTCTGCACTACCCCGGTGAAGTGGGCTAGCGAAAGGATCGGAGTCCTCGCTCCCACTTCCTCTACCCAGAGGCCTCCCTGCCCTTGAGGGCTCCCCTTCCACTTTCCTTTCTGGCAGAGTTCTCGTAACCCCAACAAGGCTGGGCCCAGGATTCCTGGGGGGCTCAATCCCCAACCCTGCTGTGGTCACCTAGGGCAGGGGCTAGGGTGTCCCCACTTTGGGGTACTCTCTCTGCACTGGGCACTTCCCTGACCCACTGATTATTCCATACAATTTAAAACAAATACAAGTTGTTTAATTAACAATTAATCTAAAGAAAAGAATAAGGAAAAATGGGAGAGGTTAAAGGAAAACACATCACCCCGCTCTGTGGCAGGGAACATTACAAACAGTGTCTCTGGACATCAGGGCACTTCGCAGTCTGTTCCTTGTAGGTCCCAGATTTTCTTCTTAGGCCCTGGCTGTGCTGCAGGTATGCTGCGGGTTGAACACTTGCAATGGTGGTGGCCACACACCTCCGGGCTTTGAGTGGTGGGACCCTTCTTCCCAGCGTCAGCCCCCCGTCAGGTTAAGGTCCCCCTCCCGGTCTGGCCTGCAAGGGCCCTTGTCTGGGGGTGTCTTTCTGTGCTGGGCCCTTTGCCCAAGGTCCTCCCTTGGCTGGCCCCACTTGCTCACCACACCTGGCTCTGTGGCTGCAGCTCTGCTCCCAGCACAGGATCTGCTCTCCCTGGGCTGCGTCTCTGGCTCTGTGGCTGCGGCTCTGCTCCCAGCACAGGATCTGCTTTCCCTGGGCTGCGTCTCTGGCTCTATGGCTGCCCCTCTGGATCTGGCACGGTTCTGCTCTCCAGCTCGGCTTGGGCCTCTGCTTTCTCCTTAGCTCGGCACCACTCAGTCTGACCCAGGCAATTCCAACTCACACGGAGGACAGGACCCACTCTGGCCTCCTGTCATGCTGATTAGCCTGCCCGCCCTGTCAATCAGGCTGACCTGGAGCATTGGCCACTCGCCATTGTTCCTGGGGACTGTCAGTCTCAGGAGCCTGATTTCCCATCGACCCTTCCCCTTTTAGTGCTGGGAGCTAGCCAACCAAAACACCCCCACTGAATGTTAGTAAGGGGCAACAGTCCCCTTACACTAGGATCTCCCGCCGGTACCCTGACTCCACCCTATCTTCTCTGTTACCTGTAGGCCAGGATTACAAAGAGATTTGGGCACCTAGAGATGGAGACAAGCAGCCAGTAGGATTTATCAACACTCCTAAGTGAGCTAGTTGGCTAAATCCCATGAACATTCAATGAGAGTTAGGCGCCTAATCTGCTTAGGTGATATTGAAAATCCCAATAGGCATCTATATATAGGTGCCTAAACCAATTTGTAATCTAGCCCTGTGTCTATCTTGTTACTTCCAAGGGCTGGGCTTTTCTTGAATCTCAGAAAATGAAGGGTGGGATTCCCAAAGGAGCCTAAGGAAGTAAGGCATGTACATCTTGGTTGCCTAACTCCCTTACACTCCCTTGAGAATCCCAGTCTAAAATGATAACCAGTACAGCTAGGCAGCAGGGGCTAGAGAGGTGATCAAGACACTAGAGCATCTGTGATCTAAGCCCAGATATGCAAATAAATTACCTCAAATCTCTGTGCCTTGGTTTCTCCAACTGTAACATGAGGGTTACTTACAGGGAGTGGATAGGTAATTCACATGGAGACATTTATTTAGACCTGATCCACAATTTGTTTTCTCCATGTAGATACTTACAGACATTTATCAAGTCATCCCTCTACCTTCTCTTTGTTAAGCTAGCTGTTAATTTATTTATTTTTTGATGGAAAATTGGGTTTTCAGCTAAACAATTTTTTCTCCAAATCAGACGGTTGTCTTGGAAACTGTTGATCATTCTTGTAAAACTGAACATTTTAAAAAGAAATGTTTGGTT
>NW_020696403.1:0-10598 GCF_002925995.2 Terrapene triunguis | reverse complement strand
ATTTTGGGGAATGTCAGCCTTCTAGTGCTAGAGCAGTCTGCAGGGGTTGACTGAAAGTTTTAACGGCCCTTGCCGCCCCTCCTTCTTTGGAGTTTGGGTGAGGGTGGTGTGGGACTTGGTGGCGGGTGAGGGCGGTTACAGATAGACTGCAGCGGGGCTCTGTCCTCCTGCCTCCGGTCTTGCAGAACATCCACAAGGCGCCGGAGCGTGTCCGTTTGCTCCCTCATTAGTCCAAGCAGCTTTTCAGTAGCCTGCTGGTCCTCCTGACGCCACCTCTCCTCCCGTTCCATGACTGCTCGGTGCATTTGTGACAAGTTCTCCCTCCACTGTGTCTGCTGGGCTGCCTGGGCTCGGGAGCATCCCATTAGTTCTGAGAACATGTCTTCACGCGTCTTCTTCTTCTTCCTCCGCCTAATCTGCGCTAGCCTCTGGGAGTGTGCTGACAGGCTGGGTTGGGAGACAGTCGCAGATGTGTCTGTGTGAATTGTAAAAAGGGAGTGAATTCCTGAGACAGATAAATGAAATTGTATACAAAGAACCTAGTCTTTCTCTGTGAACAAGACCATGCACTGCACCTCTCACATGCGCACTCAGGACAAGGTCGAATTTTCGGCCGTCGCCTTCAGTGCTTGTGGACTTGCGGAGGTCTTGGACTGTTCAGAGAACTGTGGCTGGAGACCTGAACTTCTGGAGCGGGCAATAATGGTAAGCCGCAGACTTGTGGCTGCTTAAAACTCCAGCAGTAGCACTGGCCTCCTTTCACATTGAAAGCAATGCCAGTCTCTGCTGCCAGCAATCAGGACAGCATCAACTCTGCCCCTGTCCCACCCCCTCGCGGCTGTCCCAGGGAAAGATCCCTGTATGCTGCCCCTCTCCCTCCACCGCGTGGCTGTAAAGCAGTCCCAATACTAACATTCCCCTCCCTAATTCAAAGCAGGGCGTCATGAGCGACATCACCCTCCTGAGGATCCCGGACACCCAGAGAGAACGCATGCTACGGGAAAGCATGCAGAAACCGGGGCCGTATGCCGCCATGCTATGTCGTGCGATGATCCCGGAGTACTTGATTGTGGCGTGGAGGGGACATGTCTGCTACCACGGAGGGCCCACTAAGATCGCCCTACCCCGGAACCTGATCAACAGGCTTGAGCTCTACCTCCACGAGACCTACGAGGAGTTCTCCTACGAGGATTTCTCGTCGATCCCCGGCCACATTGACCGGATTTTCGCGTAGGTGCACTGGGACTATGGAGTGGAGCGTCTTGGGCCTGGGAATCATGGAGTAACGGACATTGTGAACATTTTTTAAAACACTTGGGACTAAATTGAGAAGAGCCTAAGACAGAGAAATCATGAAAACCCATTTGTTACCTTTGTAAATATTCCTGTTTTGTACCTGATTATTTTTTTACTAGTTTACAGAACTTTTATAAATGTACATTGTTAATAGTATAAATATTACCGTTCTGTTTTAAATAAATGTTTACATGTTTACAGCACTTACTGCTTGATCCTTCCCCTGATTCTGTGTCCGGGGTAAGGGATGGGGACGGTTGGTACGGGATCTCGGTAAGGGTGATGAAGAGCTCCTGGCTGTCGGGGAAATCAGCGGTGCCAGCGCTGTCGACTGCCTCGTCCTCCTCATCTCCTTCTTCATCTTCCCCGTCCGCTGTCATGTCCGACGAGGAACCGGCCGCGGACATGATCCCATCCTCGGAGTCCACGGTCAGGGGTGGGGTAGTGGTGGCGGCCGCTCCCAGGATGGAATGCAGTGCCTCGTAGAAACGGGATGTGTGGGGCTGGGATCCGGAGCGTCCGTTAGCCTCTTTGGTTTTTTGGTAGCCTTGTCTCAGCTCCTTGATTTTCACGCGGCACTGCGTTGCATCCCGGCTGTAGCCTCTCTCTGCCATGGCTTTGGAGATCTTCTCGTAGATCTTAGCATTCCTTCTTTTGGAGCGCAGCTCTGAAAGCACGGACTCATCGCCCCACACTGCGATGAGATCCAAGACTTCCCGATCAGTCCATGCTGGGGCCCTCTTTCTATTAGATTGCACGGCCATCTCTGCTGGAGAGCTCTGCATAGTTGCCACTGCTGCTGAGCTCCCCTCGATGTCCAAAGAGGAACTGAGATTCAAACTGCCCAGACAGGAAAATGAAAATGAATTCAAATTTTCCCGGGGGTGTGGCTGGTCAGAGCATCCGAGCTCGGACTGCTGTCCAGAGCGTCAACAGAGTGGTGCACTGTGGGATAGCTCCCGGAGCTATTACCGTCGATTTCCATCCACACCTAGCCTAATTCGATATGGCCATGTCGAATTTAGCGCTAATCCTCTCGTTGGGGAGGATTACAGAAATCGATTTAAAGAGAGCTTTATGTCGAACTAAATGGCTTCCTGGTGTGGACGGGTGCAGGGTTAATTCGATATAACGGCGCTAAAGTCGACATAAAAGCCTAGTGTAGACCAGGCCTTAGGCTAATTGTTTCAATTAGTCTGGAATTCATTGCATGGTAGTGGGGACTCATATTGATTAAGAGATTAAGGGATAAGGAGATATGCAGAAATTTCTAGTGCTTCCCAGTGGTGACGATGATGCTTTCAAATAGAAGAGTCTTCCAATGTGCATTAATATATGAAACACCTTTTTTGGCACCTAATAAAGAGTTTCAATTCATGGTAATAACATTTTTGTGCTGACTAAATTGCCCAAACAATGTGTGTGGGTGACTCATAAATTGCTAGATTTGGAGATTAAGACAGGATATCAGTATTTAAGAGCTACTCAGCGGGATTTGTTTTATTAATTTAAGCTGTTTCATCCTAAGGGCCATGTCATATTCTTGATCTACTGACAGAATTGCTAATGCATTTGATGAGACTGACATGGATGGAACTCTAAAAGGTATGAATTCTCTATTGTATTAAAGGGATAGTTCAGTTTTCCATATAAAATCACAAATATTAGACAACCTCATGAATCCAATGTATTGGGTTCAAGCTAAAGCAGCAAATAACATCCCAAGACTGAGTCATGAATCTTAATTAATTACATATATAGAATGTAGGGTGTAAAGGGCACAATTATAGGCATTTAGATTAATCACAAGTGGGGCTTCATCCTGAAATCTGCTTAGAGAGCCTCTGGGAGATCCTGAGCACCCACAGATGTCAAAGGGAGATGAGGGCAGTCAGCACCTTTCTGGAGATGCTTATCTCTTTACAAGATCAAATCCCAAGTGATAACATCCTGAACTAATGAAAATCTGAAAGATATCCTAGCAAGATTCTCAGATATTTGACAATTGAAGAAGAATTAACTGCAGTGAAGAGTCTAATCAGTAATTAGATGCTTTATATTCCCACTGTTAACTATATTAACTTGAGCTTAATAACAGTGATAACAGAGGCTGGTCTAGACAAGTTAATCAGGATCTCTCACCTCTCTTCATTCTGGGCATCACTATTTTTACCTTCCTTGAAACCTTACAAAACAACTCCATATTATAAGACCTTATCCACATTAGAGAAATAGTATATCAGCTGAGGCCACACCAGTTCCAAGTAGAGTGGAATAATTACTTCCTGTGCCTTACATATGTCACTTATGTTAATACACCTGAGAATATTAGACTTCTTTGCAACTGCATCATACTTTGGCTTATTCAATTTGTGATTCACTATAATCTATAAAGCTTTTTCAGCTGTCGTGAGGCTAGGCCCAAATATAACTCTTGCTCTCAGCAGGGTGGGATAATGGATTTACTGCAGCATCCTCTGAGACATGCAGAATGGTTGTCTGCTTCCTCTATGGTGTCTGTGGCTACATCTACACTACAAGCTAGTGGTGTGACTCCTCTGCTCATGTACTCACATTCATGCTAGCTCTCACTGAGCTAGCAAGAGTATATATGAGTGTAGCTGTGGTAGCACTGAGCTAGCAAGAGTATATATGAGAGTGGCAGTGGAGGTATGGCTTAGCCATGTTGAGTACAAAGCTACCTGAAACATTTCTGTGTATGACAGGGAAATATGTTTGTATTCAAATATTCTGAAACCTGTTCTACTTTTGTTGTTTAATTTTTTCTACGTTAATACTGTTTAAAATAGCCAGCAGTATATGCAACTTCAAGAGTAAGGAGATTAACAAAAAGGAAATTGTCTTTAAAGGGAATTCTGTTTGTGTAGTGGCTACAGAAATGAGCCCTTAATGAGTTGCACAGGTTATTGATTCAAATTGCCTTAAACATAGCAGGTTAATAGCCATTCAATTGAAAAATGAAATTTAAACACCATGAGCCCTACTGCCAAAGGGATGAAGCTCTGTTACAGTGGAGCAAGTACATCATCTTTAGGTTTTCCAGCTTTGCCAAGTGTAAAATTTCCATTTGTTGCTGTTGTATGATCTTATAGCGTTAATTGCAATAGTTTGCTGGGGGTACTATAGCAAATCATGGAATTATATTTTGCAGACCATTTGATAGTTTTGCCAATGGCTAGCTGTCTACTACATAATTCAAATGTACGGTCAGCTTCAAAATGCCCTAATCTCTGAAAAATAGGACCCCACAGTATAACAAGAAATGTCTCAAATGTCTTGTTTCAGACTCCTTGTGGCAGGGCGACGACTCACCGGCACAGCGCCTCCTGCTAATTGTCCAGGGAATTAGCGCTTTCGGCGCAGAGCGCCCTCTGCAGGCCAGTGTCTCGCCTGCCGCTGGCCCCCTGTGTCCCTCCCAGACCCCGGTGCCCCTCTATGTCAGGGTCCTGCCCCCAGCAGTAACCCACAATCTGGATCTCCCCATCCAGGGGAACCCCCCAACCCCCTATCCCCACCTTGCCTCTGTGGCTACTGCCAATCATCATCTAGCCCCCGCTTCCTGGGGCAGACTGCAGTCTATAAACCACTCCTCATCAGCAAGGGGGTTTGGACCAGCTCCCGGTGCCCCTCTGCAGCCCTAGTACCCTCTTGTGGGCCCTTAGCTTGGCCTGCAGCTTTGCTAGGTTGGAGCTCCCCAGCTCCCTCTGCCCTTCCCCAGCACTGCTCCACCCTAGGTACCCTCCTCAGCTTCCCCAGCAGCCAGAGAGAGAGAGTGTCTTTTTCCTTCTGGCCCACTGCCCTCTATAAGGGCCAGCTGGGCTCTGATTGCACTGGCTACAGCTGTGGCTGCTTTCCCAGTCAGCCCAGCTTTCCCCCTGCCACAGCCCTCTCCCAGGGCTGTTTTAACCCCTTCAGGGCAGGAGCGGGGTAACCACCCCAATGCACTCCTCTTGTTTGATGTTTATTTTAACCCCAAAAGGAAATTGTGACTAAGTGTCTGTGCTTGTGTAGGGGGAAGGATCTTGGCGATAACCATTCAGGAGTCCCATAAATTAAGGAATATTGACAATGCCCTTAAACTACAATGTCTGTCTATGGAATAAGGTCCCTATTTACCCTAAAAATCTAGTTTTGACCGCCTGACTTAGTCCTGCCTTTTCTTTAAGGCCAAGCTCCATTTTTAATTTACTAACGTCACCCTGACATATTGTGATGGTCATACCAGAGATCTGCTGCATCCTGTATGGTGATGGCTTGGATTGGCATTGTTAATTACTATTTAATTCTTATGTGGCAGTAATGCCTAAGGCCTCAATTAAGTTGGGGCCCCAGTTTGCACTGTACAAATATATATAGTAAGACACTCCCTGCCCCAAGTAGAAAAGACAAAACAGGTGGATGAAAGAAAAAAGTGGGTAGGGTGGAGATACAGAGGACAGGATAACAATAATAAAAACAGAATGCTCTAGCACAGGCTAGCTAAGGGCACAATGCTTAGCCAATCACAATTCACCACCTGCTTAGTTGTTATCAGATGAAAGTTTTCTGTACACAATACGGTACAGGTTAATCCTGGCTGCTGGACAAAAGGTTATCCCAGTTCTTAGGCACCCTGCAGAAGGTTTCAGCAGCATTTAAACTGCCAGGCTGACTGTAATATAGGGGAGGGGATTTCTTTCCCTTCCTTATATCATACACATAATCTCTCTTCCCCTGTAATCTCTCTTCCCCGCCCCCCCCCCCCCTTCAGGGGAAGAAAAAGAATGAGAATAGCGAGGAAAAAATGACATGAAGCTTTATACCCAGGGACTAGGGTGGGGAAGAAAGACAGGTATTTGTTACATGTACGGGATTCGCGATCTGGCAAACTTAAGTGCCTCAGAGCAAATTTAGGAGCCTAGCTTGTTAAGTAGTTACTTTTGAAAATCTTGGCTGGGGTCATCTAGTCATTTGGGCCAGGATAAAATTTGTTTTTAAATTGGTGGTGGGAAACCCCATTCTACTAAATAAATAGAGAACATGGCAGAAGAAACTAATTAAAAACTACTTGAGAAAATAGCATGCTAACTTTTCAAACTGATTGAGTAACCAGAACCTCTTAAACTGAACACATCACAAATAGGTCTGACCTCCAGCATGTTCATCTTATTCCCCCATAATTTATTCATGCCAAGCTTTCTCTAGAGCATAAAAACAAGTGGAACTGATAGTATGTCCTTTTAAATTTCCATGTCCATATGTAGATTTAATTTAACACATGTGATACCTATTCAGCAGATTATACACGTCAAACAAGCAGAATTTTTCTGTGATCACAGTTCAAACTGTTTCTTAAGTTAGTTTGAGTGTGAATAGAAGATTGTTGAAAAGCTAAAAAAGTTACTGTAATTAATCCCTTAGAGAATAATTAGTAGAGATGAAGATATCAAATTTAAACCTCCCAGGTGGATTTTTTTTAATATATCAGCCTCATGTAGCACTAATAAAAGCACTACACTTCTCCTAAGAGCTAATGCATTTGTAAAACAACCAGAGCATAAAGTATTTGTGCAATAATCAGAAGACTGAAGCAAGAAGACTAGTTAAATAAAAAAAACACTGTCAAGAGGTATAAGTCCTGAGAAAGGGCTCTCTCCATCTCGGTTCTCTTAACACTTCTAGTTATTATTTTTTCTGTGTCTTTGTTTTACAGGTCATGAGGGTTTTTTACCTTATTTTTTGAAGGAGGAAAGGCATCCCTGCAGAACTATATGTGGCACTGATCCTGCAAACACTGTCTGTGTTTGATTTCAGTGGGACTACTGACAGGTTTAAAATTAAGCATACGTGCACACAGGATAATGGTCTGAGGAGTAAACATCTGGTCAATCGTTCTTCATCCAAAAATGGCTTTTTTGTCAAAAACAGTAATTTGTGTGGGAAATCTTCATTGTTTTAAGACAACTGAAAATGTTTAGCCAAACCGCCCACTTTTTTTTTTTTTTTCTGTTTTAGGTTTTTTAGCAAAAACCTGACATTTCAAAGACTTTTTTTTTTTTTTGACAAAAACAATTCTTTTGGAAATTTTTCATGGGATAACACACAAATTTGGTGACCAGCTCTACTAAGGACACAAGTCATAAATGAAGGATTTAGGGATAAGATACAATAAATATATCTACTTATCAAGGAATGTTTGACTATTTTAGTTCTTCCAATCCTACAGGGTACCCCTAACAAAGGGTAATATGTGACTCTAGTTATGAAAGCATGGCTAGTGATGAGGAATTTAGCTGTGGATGCTAATTTGTTTCTTGAGGTCTCCTTTATCCTCTCTTTTACTTAATTAAAGTGGTTTCCCTTTCTTTTAACCTTACACTTCTTTTCCCCAAAACTCTGTCTGCAGCTCCTTCACATCTCCAGAACTCCAGCTGCTACCCTCTGACCTGCAATAGAACTGATGCCTTGAAAGAACCACCTGACTTCTCAACTCCATAGCTCTAATACCAAAAAGCACCCTTGATCACAGCTCCTTTTTCCTAACCTTTAAAGAGACTACAGGTAAAAATTTCAAAATTACCTACATGATTTAGGACCCTAAATCCCACTGTCTTTCAATGAGAAATGGTTCCTAAATCACTTTTGAAAATTAGACTTAGGCCCCTACGTCACTTACGCACATTAGAAAAGAGGGGGAGGAAGGGAAGTTTTCCCAATCTAACAATAAAATAAGATGATACAAAAAATAGACAAGATATACTTTGATATTTTTACCTGGGAATTGTGTGGGTCTGAAATACTCATAATGGACCAATATCTCACTTGTATTTTGATGTGAAAACATCCAACTGGTTATTCTTGTCAGGGAGAATGTGTGTGTGTGCGTGAGGTATCCTTATTCTGAAATTTCTAGGTAGCAATCCAGTCTTCTTATCTTAGATATTATCTGATGCTTTAGAAACTGCTACAGATAGGTAAGAGATTGTTACAACCTAAATGACCTTTTTGGAACTCAGCCTGGGAGGGTTTTTTGAGCTTGTTGAGCCAAAGGGCTGGCTCATGTTTGCTATTAGGTACAGAGAAGTAAGGTTGGATTTGAATCTGAAATATCCTGCCACTTACAAGGTTATATGTAAATTAACTATACATTATGTAGACTTAAATATATCAACAACAACAAAACCTTCATACATCTTTTAAATCTTTGCTTTCAATCTGTGCTCCAGAAAGGTTTGGGGAATGATACACTCCAGTTCACTCTTAACAAGTTCTTCTCAGAACAAAATTGCAAGCTAACTTCCTTCAAATTCCTGTGTTAGAGTATCTGCTTAAAAATCAAAAATGCTGATTGATTTGAAGAGAACAGAAGCTGATTTCTCTAGATTTAAAGCAGATATGATTATCTGCAGAATAACTTTATCAAGTAGAGTAATTGTAGTTGTTTCAGTCTCTTTATCAAGTAGAAATGACTTTTAAAAAAATAAGCAGAGAAGGGGATATATTTGAATTATAATACTGTTGGCATGCGTGAGCATATCAAAGTTACTGTCTTTTTTTTTTTTTAATATATCATTAGGAAAGTGTGTGCGCGTGGTTGGCAAGGGGGATTTAATCTTTGACTGTGGGATTATAGTACTTCATTGCTTAAGTCCTTACAAATAATGGGCCATATTCAGTCCTGGTGTAACTCCATCTAAATGAGCCAAGTTACATTAGGATGAGCTAATAAGCTTTTATTGACTTAAGGAAGCTTTCTAAACTTGCACTTAAACCAGTGACACACTTTGAACAAAGTCCTGTATTTGTATCTGCTTGTTCAACTCCAAATTATATCAATGAGAACTCTGTGTATGCACAAAGGAAAGACAGAATGTGGCCTGTAAGCAAAGAGCTCCACTGTACTTTACTCATTTTATTTAAAATAACAAAAACTCTGGCAATATCATTTTCTACAAATTCAAAATTTGCCTGAATCATATTAACATGCAGCAGGACAAACAAGATACTCATACTGATGACATAAACTACGAGCAAATGAATCTTATCTTTTTCCATGTGACCTGGCCTTCAACTCTCTCTCATCCCTCTGTCTGGCTAAACTTGCTTGTATGAGGTCATATTGGTATTTGGCCCCCATTTCTATATGAGTTGCCTCCATATAATCTGTGAAGCACACTTCTGTGATCTATAGGTATATTTGAGGTAAATGTATGTAAAGTGTGAAGATTGGAGGGGGCAGGAGCAGGGCCGGCTCCAGCATTTCTGCTGCCCCAAGCAAAAAAAAAAAAAAAAAGCCGCGATCGGCGGCGGCAGTTCAGCGGCAGGTCCTTCGCTCCTAGAGGGAGTGAGGGACCTGCCGCCCCCGAATTGCCGCAGGTGCTGCCCCTCTCCCTTGGCCGCCCCAAGCACCTGCTTGTTAAGCTGGTGCCTGGAGCCAGCCCTGGGCAGGAGTTTGCACTGCAGTGCACACAATTTCCAAAAAGTGCAGTAAAATTTGAAAAAAGTTGCTGGGCTAGATTCACCATTAATGATACAAAATACAAATTTCTTGTACCTCTCTCTGCCTTTTTATGAAAAGTGAAATTGGAAAAATTTGACCAGCTCTATTTATTATATCTTATCTAAAACATACCCTAACCTTTACAGCAACCTGATAACATGTGGCGTATCTGTTCTTTATTGACTCAAACACCTACAAATCATATGTGTAATGTATAAAGTTCTCTGATGTTTTTTACAATTCAAAGTTCTATATATGCATTTTATCTTAGTAAGGTGTGTTTGTATTACAGGGGATGTTGGTAGTGACCCCTATATTTAGGTTGCCTTACACGTTCCATTATAAAGGATTCTTGTGACTTTTTTTTTTTGAAAAGTTTTCAGACCTCCATTGTTTGCAGCAGTTCTTTGATATTCAGCAAGGGGAACAGCCTCAGGCTAGGGAAGTGCCTCTTCTTTATCTCTGTTTTTGCTTTTGCTGAGATATAAACGGTTAAAAAAAATCACCTTTTCCTTTCTTTGAGTTTTCTCCAGGATGTTGTTTGGCAGCATCTCCAAATAACTAAACACATGAACATTTCCAAGGCTGGGCTCACACCACCACTGCAGCAGCAGACGCTGTACTGAGAATACTTGGGAACTGCCAGAGCAGCTGTACAGGGTGGGGGAAGTAGCACAGTTGTCTTCCTGCCCCCATCCCTATATCACACTCTGGGGACACCACATGGGGCAGAAACTGGGTTGGGCTCCCCCCATATTTGCCTTACCTGGCCCAACAGACCCATTTCACATGTACACCCCAA
>NW_020696402.1:551-1108 GCF_002925995.2 Terrapene triunguis | reverse complement strand
ATCAGTGGTCATGTTGGCCCCTCCATGAACACAAAATAGCCTACATCACCAAGAGAGAAGTGGAGTTGTGTTACTCTGAGATGTTGCCTAATTCAGCTAAAATCTCCTGGAATTAATTTTAATACTTCTGGTCAAAAACAGGAGAGAGGATCAGAATCATTCTACATTATTTAAAGAAAATTTTATTTTTTTTAATTCATAGAAATTTAGAATCTTTTTTAAAAACCTACCATTTTATGAGGTTTTTTGAGAATTTTTTTTCCCTATTTTTGGTGGAGATGAAATTAGATTAATAGATTCCAAGGCCAGAAGGGACCATAGTGACTGTCTAGTCTGACCTCCTGTATAACCCAGCCCACAGAACATCCTGAAAATAATACCTAGAGCAGATCCTTTAGAAAAACATCCAATCTTGATTTGAAAGTTGTCAGTGATGGAATCTACAAAATAAGTAATTAATAATAAACTAATTGAGATATTCAAAGAGGATTAATGGAGCTGGGTACTCCTCTCCTGTCAAAAGCCAATGGGATTTAGACACACAAATCCAGTAGGTT
>NW_020696402.1:0-541 GCF_002925995.2 Terrapene triunguis | reverse complement strand
TTAGTGTTTGCCTCACAATCTTTCCTCTAGACCCTGCTGCCTTGTTTTAATTGTGATTATTTTAGTTTCTGGAAACTCTTTAGGGAAGTAGAGGGCAAGAGAAATTAATTGTTGCCTCTGGGCTGTTGAGGGCTCCAGGGAGTGAGTCCGACAAGCCTGTAGAAAACAGACATGGATAAATCACCTTCCTGCAGCACCAAAGTTTTGGACACACAGCTCATCTGCAGACAGCACAGATCTCACAGTATTTCCTGCAGCTCAGCCTCAGTGTGGTGGGGGAACGGCCTCTCATAATACAGTGATCGGGGCATTAGATAGAGAGATAGATCGATAGAGCGGTGTGCATGGGGCTAGAGAGAGATGGGGTGACCAGATGTCCCGATTTTATAGGTACAGTCCTGATATTTGGAGCTTTTTCTTATATAGGCTCCTATTAGCCCCCCACCCCAGTCCCGATTTTTCACACTTGCTGTCTGGTCACCCTAGAGAGAGAGGGGTAACCAGTTGCAGTCTGTAGCTGGAGGAGAAAAGACATCTCAGT
>NW_020696401.1:0-1019 GCF_002925995.2 Terrapene triunguis | reverse complement strand
TTTTTGTGCAGTTTAGATGGACCTGAGCTGGCTGGGGTAGTTCACACCTCTTAAGACATTGTTCCAAGCTATCAGCTTACTCAGGCAGGCCTCACTGCATTGGTTACACGTGGCTCACGTTTTTAAGCTTTTTTCTTTGGAAGCAAGAGGGCTAGGCATTACTTCTTTGGTGGGGGGAAAAAAAGCTGATATTGTGTCATCATAATGTGATTCCTGGAGCTGGGGTCCTAGCTATGGGCTTTAAAAGTTCATTAATCCTGCCGTGACAAAGTCCTATTTTCAGTTATGACTGACACATTAAGCCTGTGGGTGTCTCACGTTTTCCACAGTTTGTTCTGTCCAAAGGTGAATTCTGTTTGGTTACTTTGAGCAAAAATAATCCAGCCATTTTTTTTTTTTAAGTGAGGGGAGAACGAGGAAAGCATAGTTTTCGTACTTTGAAATTCTTGCAACTTTTGGAGTTCACTACCCAACAGTCAACAATGCTGTGCTTTGAATACTGCAGTTTGTCATGGAAATAGTTCTCATTGACAAATAGTACATATGTGGATTTACTCTGGAGGAAACTGGTTTGGATTTGACCAAATTCTGAGTGTTTGAAAATTTCACAATGAGCAGACAGTAGTTTTTTTGCTAAGCTTGTTAAAGATGAACCTATTACATATCTTGTCCAATCATAAGATGACGGTGACCCGATGGTGTGGTGGTACTTTTTTGGTATGCTACCCCTATGCACATATAGTAGATATCCATAGAAAGTGACTGACCAATGTTCTTGGGTTTGCTTTCACTCCTACAATGTAAGTAACTGGTCCCCAGATCGCCTGAAGAGTCCTTTCTGTTCCTGTCCCTCCCTCCCCAAAGAACCTGGAACCTGTGAGATAAACTCAGGGAAAAAATGATCAGAAAGTGATATAGCTAACTCAGGAACAATACGTATTATCGTTTCTTTCATTCATCTGAGAAGGTCTAGGTATGCTAAAGACCAAATTGCAGATTTAATGAGGTGTTACTGTCCC
>NW_020696400.1:0-1403 GCF_002925995.2 Terrapene triunguis | reverse complement strand
ATTGGTCCTTTGGGTCAGGTGTCAGCCAGGTTACCCGAGCTTCTTAACCCTTTACAGGTAAAAGGATTTTGGAGCCTCTGGCCAGGAGGGATTTTATAATACTGTACACAGGAGAGCTGTTACCCTTCCCTTTATAGTTATGACACCCCCCCACAAACTTCCTCTGTGAGACCCTCCCATCCCCCTCTATTTTAGGCACTCCCTGTTGCTCTCAATTCTCCTCCACCAGGTGTTCTACGTGCCACCCATGCCCCCTAGTCCCAGAGTCCACCTTTCTCTCCCCGATTCCCACCATATGCACACCCCCATTCCCATCTTTCCCCCACATTGCTCCCCCCTAGTCATTTGTCTCCTCTTCTCTGGGCAGTAAGTCAGTCAGGGGGTCAAACTGTTATCCTGTGTTGGGAGGCTGGACAGAGTTGGGATGCAGTATTGTTATAATAGAAGGCCCAAAATTTTGGAAACGACCAAATGCCATATTCAAGAGTGATCACATTACAGAGAGACAGATAGAAAAATTCTGATGAGTTTAGTGGAAGGTCATCATGAGCTCAGACAACCCCTGGGAAAACAGATTAGCTGAGGTGTCCTTTCCCTTAGTTAATGGGTCAATCATTTTTAACATTCTACTAAAATTCTGACTCCCCACACTGGATTATAAACTTTTTAGTTGTTTTTCCCCAAACCCTGACATAAAATGTGTTTTTTTGTTTGCAGTGTTGTTGCAGCTGTGTTGGTCCCAGGATATGAGAAACATGAGGTAGGTGAGCTTGAAAACGTGTCCCTACCACAATTTATTTCTCTATGAAAAACACCATTTTTATTATAGTTGAAAATCATGAAAAATATTCTCAGAAATGCTCTGGTTTTTTTCCCAAAGGAAAGCAAAAAAACTGGGGAAAAACACACTTTTTTTCTTTCCTCCACCATAAACAGTTTCTCTACCTTCACTTATTTTTAGTAGGAAAATAGACAAAAAACTACTACTACTAATAAAAACAACCACAAAAGACTGAAATATGAAAATCTGAACATTTTCACTGAATGTTCATGAAATTTTTCAAAAATTGGAAAATCAGTTCTTTTTTATAAAATTAATTTTTATAAAGTTTTTAAAACATTTCAAAAATAAGTATAGCATGTGTTTTCATTCCTGAGAAACGCTATATTTGTAAGAATTGATAGTTCTGTTGTGCAGCTATGCAAAGTAATTCAGTCAAAATGGCCTCTTCTTACTCAATTCACAGATCTACTAAGCATGTGTAGTTGAGTCACGTTTTCTGCAAAATATATAAAAGAATAAATTGTAAATGCTGTTACTCCTGCCAGCCCTGCTCAGTGACACAGATCTGGGAAAGTGGCTGGTGGCTGTTCCTGGCTGGAATATTTTCAGCACAATCGTG
>NW_020696399.1:0-2403 GCF_002925995.2 Terrapene triunguis | reverse complement strand
GTGCTGGGCACCCCTGAAATGGACACGAATCCTGGCAGTTTCAGTCAGCAGCAGCCAGAGGCCCTGGCCCTGGGAGCAGCCCGGCCCGGCCGACTGCTCTGGGAAAAGCCAGAACTTCCAGACTCGCGGGCCGGCCGGCTCCCCGCTTCCTCTGCACATTCCTGACCAGCCCTAGGACGGAGGCTGTGGATGGGAGAGGTGTGAACGCTAAGAACCCCCCCGCCCCCTGGTTTCATTTAAGGGGCACACACTCCTCCCTGAGCAGGGATCCAACCGGCAAAGGGACATCCATGATTCGCCCCATCCCCTAGTGGCTGCTGATGAATAACCTGCGTTGAAGGACTTTTTCTCCTTACTGCCAGGGGGCTCAGGATTCGGTCGGTGCCATGGGCAGGGCAGTTCATGCCCCTGTTGCATTGGGTCTCCTGCCTGTCACATCCTCACTGGCCTCAGGAACACCCAGCCAGTTTCTCTTCTCCATGCCTGTTCTCGCTCTCCATAATATCCTGCAGCAGTGAGTTCCGCAGGCCGGTGTGCTAACAAACCTCTAAGAGCCTGCTCTGACAGGCAAGAGGCAGCCCTGGGGGATGCGAGGGGGCACTTGGGGAGGCAGCTGGCATAAGGAACTGAGAGGGGTATGGCTCTCTGGGCCCTGCTCAATTGGTGCAGAGGATGGAGGGGGTGGTGGTTTTGCTCCCAGCCTGCAAGGAGTGACCAGCATCTGGGGGAGGTGCTGTGTCCCACCGGGGACTGCCGACAAACAGCCTGTCTGGATCCATCTGGATCCAAACAACCGGGTGCCCAGCAGTCATGGTGCATAGGCCCCTCCCCCTGGTCCGTAAGCCTCAACCGAGCCCTGGAGTCTCTAGCACCCGGGAGCTCTGTGTGTCGTGGGCGCTGCCCTGAAAGGCAGTGTCCCAGCACGGGCTGTTCACTCCCAGAGCCCCCGGCAGCTGGCGTCACATCTGGTCCGGGGCTGCCAGGGCCTCGAGCAGAGCCTGGCATTGCGTCTGGGCAGAGGCCTCCGAGCTGCAGAGAGACCCACTGAGGCTTGCGCATCCTCTGATGGGACCAGGCCCGGAGCCTGACCCGGCTCCAGGCTCGCAGCCTGCTCTGGGGGACCCCCCCTTAGGACCCCCCTTACCTGTTTCTGAGCTCCCTGCCTTCCTGCCCGGAAGGCCCACCTCCATGCTGTCACTGAGTGCCTGGGGCCCAGCCCTGCCCCACATCAATGCTTACGCCCTCCCACCACCATGACAATGCCACGTTTGCCCCACGGCTCCCAACGCCGACTGCAGGGCCCCGATCCCCCTATGGGCCACGCCTCAGGCTGAACCCCAGATCTCCCCTGCGCTCCTGCACCCCAGATCCCCCCAGCCGGGCCGTTCGATGCCAGGTAGCTCTTGGCTCTGAGGGGAACTGGGGCCCCAGGTTTGAATGATGTCACCAAGCGCCGGATAATGATGTAAACGGCCAGATGGAGCGCATCCTGCAGCCAGATCCCTGCGCGGTGAGGTCCTGCCTCTGCCCTTCAGGGAACAGAGGGCTCAGTGCTTGGCTGGGAGACCCTCTGAGACCACCCGGGCACTGCAGGAAGTGGGGGGGGGGCTCTCCCCACACAGTCAAGGCTGGCTCCAGGGCCACGCTAGGGGGTGTCATGCTGCAGGGAGCGAGGTGGGCGCTGGAGCTGGTATTTGCCTCTGCTCCAGGCCATGGGTCAGTGCCGCTCACTGGCAAGGGCTGGTACCAGCGGGGCCCCTGTGGCAGGGCCAGGGGGGGGGCACCTGATGGGGAACTCCCCTCCAGAGGGGCAACCCCTTTGCCAGTATCCACAGGGGAGGAGACTCTCCCATTGGGAGCACCAGGCCAGAGGCTGGCCAGGCTGCAGAGCAGCCATCCCAGTCCTCAGGGCAGCCCCCCCCCCAGTATGAGTGTGACCCTGTAGGCCCCCCCTGCACAGCAGCACCCCCAAGCTGCCGTTGGCAACCACAGCCCAGCCGGCATTCACCATCCCCTTCTCTGCGGCTGCATTGCAATAAACACGGGGCACAGCCCCCCGGAGACCCTACAATAACAAGCCAGCCTGAGCAACCTTCCAATAACAACCCAGCCCCCGCGGCTGCTGCAGGAAGGGACCCCACAGCTGCTCCCATGGGACCCTCTGAGAGCAAACTGCATGTGTTGGGGGGAGGGGAGTTCCCAGATTCAGTGGCCCTTGCAGTGTGTGTGTGTGTGTGTGGGGGGGGAAACGGGCAAGAGACAGGGCTCCCCTCCCCCATGGGTGGGGGGATTTGCTGGCAAAGACCTTGGCTTTCCCAGCCCCAGCTGGGCCCAGGGGGGAGATCAGGCGTGGAGGGAACCAGCGAGTACAGCCGGCCTGGCCATGTAGACATACTGCCCCAT
>NW_020696398.1:0-8737 GCF_002925995.2 Terrapene triunguis | reverse complement strand
GGACAGGGAGCAGAGGGGTTTAGATGGGTCGGGAGTTCTGGGGGGGGCTGTCAGGGGGTGGGGAGTGGTTGGATGGGGTGTGGGAGTCCCAGGGGTCTGTCTGGGGGTGGGGGTGTGGATAAGGGTTGGGGCAGTCAGGGTACAGGTAGGGGATAGGGTCCTAGGGGGCCAGTTAGGATGGGGGGAGGGTCTCAGGAGGGGGCAGTCAGGGGACAAGAGGCAGGGAGGCTTAGGTAGGGGGTGGAGTCCTGGGGGGCAGTTAGGGGCAGGAGTCCCAGGAGGGGGCAGTCAGGGGACAAGGAGCAGGGGGGAGGGTTGGGAGTTCTGAGGGGGGCGGGAAGTGGGAGGGGCAGGGGCAGGGCTAGGGCAGGATGGGGGCGGGGCTAGGGCGGGGCTCCTCCCGTCCTCTTTTTTGCTTGCTGAAATATGGTAACCCTACTGTATGCCATATGTGCAGAAACCTACCTGCACACACACACACACACACTCTGCAAGAGGGGCTGAGATGACAGATTAAATAAAAAAGACTTGCTAGGTGTTAATTGAACTGGTGTACTCCAGGAGTCACCCAAGACATTGCAGCATCCTTACTGCAAAATGTGGCTTTCTCAGACTGTTGTTTTTGTTTGTTTTTTCCCCATAGTTTCCAAGGCCAGAAGGGCCCATTATGATAATCAGGTCTGATCTCCTGTATGACACAGACCAGAGAACAGCCCCAAAATAATTCCTAGAGTAGATCTGTTAGAAAAACAACACATCCAGTCTTGATTTAAAAGTTGCCACTGGTGAAGAATCCACCATGACGCTTGGGAAATTGTTCCAGTGGTTAATTACTCTCCCTGTTAAAAATGTAGGTCTTATTTCTAGTCTGAATTTGTCTAGCTTCAACGTCCAGCCACTGGATCATGTTAGACCTTCCTCTGCTAGACTGAAGAGCCCACCCCTATCAGACCTTTTCATAAGGGATGACAATACAGTTAATGAGAAGCAAACGTTTTATTCTGTCCTGGGTGAAGAAAAAAAACCAAATATAAGCTAAAGGCTTTATACCTGAATATGATATCCCATCAGGCCTAGCTCCCTTAAAGTAACAGTAGCACAGGTAGAGCTTGAATTGATAAACCAGAAGCAAGGTTCTATTCATGCACAAGACCCCCCTCTAGTGGTAAAAACGTAACTTTGTTCGATGCGTAACTGAAATGAAATATAAAAAGGACTGAACCCGGCTGCCTCCTGAATATAACATAACTCCCACTCTGTGCTTTTAGGCACCAGACCATATTTGAGGCCTCCATCCCCATAGTCAACCAAAGTCCCCCTCTCCTCTTTTTGGGTGCCCGTGAATCTAGTGGGACAATCCCTCTATACAATGAAGGGGCTATCCTCATCTACTTTTCTTTATGCTCTGCATCATCTTGCTTTTCATAGCTGCTGCCACTTGTTGCAGAGTCAGGAGCACAAGCAGCAAAGCACTGAAAGATCCACCACTAAAGCCAGTCGGGAACAGAGCCCGAAGTGAGGTTTTTACCCACGAAAGCTTATGCCCAAATAAATCTGTTAGTCTTTAAGGTGCCACCAGACTCCTTGTTGTTTTTGTAGATACAGACTAACACGGCTACCCCCTGATACGTAGTACACAGTATCACTCCTGGGTCTCAACCACACCATTCTCCCAACCAGGGGAGCAAACAACTTCGCCCCGAATGCTTGAGAACTTGGACCAACATGTAAAACTCCTAAATGCAAGCCACCGGGAAATGAAAATCAGATCCCAGCACAGAACCAGCACACTGCTTCACTCCAATGAAATATGAAATGTGCAAACCTCACTAAAATACAGAATGAGCTGTAGTGGAAAATGGGAGAGACAGCCCCATGCAAACGGAGAGAAATGACTATGCAACCAGCGTGACGGAGGACAGAAGGAAACAAAGAGATATTCTTTTTATTCCAGTTTCCCAGATACAAGGGAACACAACAGAGATATTTCCTCAGATTATCAGAAACTATCAAAGCCTTCCCATGAAAAAGCAATGAGGAAAAACTGTGCCTAATTCTGGGGGAGAAGAAAGAGACGGCAGGGATGGCATCCCGCTATGGGACAGCTTGATGCCAAATCAGATATGGACAATAATGAGAAATAAACAGAAGATCAAGCCCCAAAAATGCTGTGAAGCCCATTCCTGAGCAGACTGTACCTACGTCTGGCAGATAACTATGGAGTTGATCTCTTTCTATTTATGTGCTGGCAATACTTATATAGCTTGTCATGTCAATACAGTGTTAGTGAACTGAAAAATTAAGCTGTGTGAAGACTTAGGAAGTGCGGCAGTAACACCTTTAATTCTTCTGTGAGCCTTGTTGAGAGGGGTGATAGCTAATAAAATCCGTGATCCAGTTTCCACCAAAGTGTTCTCCCTCTTTTCCTCGAGGTCAAGAATCATGGGGCAACATTTTCTCAAACACCTAAGTGACTAAGTCTGATTTTCAAAAGTGGCTTAGGCACTGAGGAGCCTAAATCTCATTGAAAGACAATGGGGGCTGGGTTCTTAAATCACTTAGGCACTGTGGCAAATGTTACCCATGATCTGCTGGAGTGCACGTTCTTGACCCAGACATACAGCCATTTTTTGTGCTCAAGTGGCACAGTGATCAAAGTCCTGTTGGATGGGATGGGGTGTTTCATGCCTCAGCCTAGGATTTTTTTTTTTTTTTTACAATAGCTGAGCAGCAATTAAAACATGGGAATAAAAGGATTCCTGTTTCTCTCTCTCATTTTCACTACAGCTCATGGGAGTACAATCCAACACCCATTATATTCCCATGGAAATTGAATAAGGATTGAGAACACCGCTGGCTTTTCTAGCCTTTCTTTCTCCTACAAAGATCTTATTTTCTATTCCAGCCTCTCTCAGTCTCTTGATTGTATCAGCTTTCATTCTTCTGTTTCTCTCTCTCTCTCTCTCTCTGTTTTTATGGCCCTCATTTAGGCAGGATTTCGTTGTTCCTAGTAGTAACATTAAGCTATTTATTTAATTCTTGTCCTACTGCTGGACATTCCTGGTATCTGCTTCCAGGAAATGTGTTTGTCCATTTTAGCCAGAGAAATACCATGAACACCACAATGTTCTATTGAGTGACAAACAATGAGGTCAAGTGGTGATTCCATTTTCTGCAAACTCGCGGGTTTTGTCTAGCTTTGGCAGAATGCAATTTTTATTTGTAAGTCATTTTGATGGCTAATATCCACATTTATTTTTAAGCTTTTTTTTATTTTTATCGATTTAAATTTTCACATTTGCACAAAATTACGGGGCAGGGGTTCAGACAATTATTTACCGACAGTAGATGTTGAGATTAAAAAAATGAACATTTTTCAACCGTTAAAACACAAGTTGTCACCATCAGGTCAAAAGATACAAAGTAAAAAACCTTAAATCACACTAATAAGCTCTCAAGCAGCATTTTTCTTACTTTGCCTGTCCGTAAATTTTGATAAGTATGGATGGAAATATTTTTGTTGGGTTCTGTGTGTATGATGAAATTGACATTTACCAACATTTACCAATAAAAATCTAATCCTTCCAAGCCTAGTTTTATCACTAACAGAGTTCATGTAACATGCCTGCTGTGTGTGAGTTCATCCTGATCCTACTCGGCATTTAAAGGGGAGAGTGTCACTGAAATGGCTTTTACCCAGGGGTCAGCAGAACAGAAAATCCAAGGATCCAGCCAGTGGGGATGTGGCTCCTTTGCTTTTCTAGTTGCGAATTTCTCTCTTGACTTGCTTAAACTGGCACCTGAAAATGTTGCCTGCTCAAATTTGCAAAGCAGTCTTGCCTCCTGACTTTCTCTGTCCATGTGTCACGTTCCCCACCCCCCTAGCGCCCCAGACAAACTCTCTGCCCAATTGCTGTGGGGCTGGTCAGATCAGAGTAGGAGTGTGGTGGCAAACAAGGGCACAGCGCTCTACACAAATTTGTGCATATCACTTCCAAGTCTCTGTCCCTTGAGCAGGACCAGCTCCAGTTTTTTTGCCACCCCAAGCAGCAAAGCGGCAAAAAAAAAAAAAAAAAAAGAATAAAGCCGATCGGCGGCACTTCGGCAGCAGCTCAGTCGTGCCACTCCATTCTTCAGCGGCAATTCGGCAGCGGGTCCTTTGCTCCCTCTCTTCCTCTTCGGTGGCACTTCGGTGGCAGCTCAAAGAGGAAGAGAGGAACTGAGGGACCCGCCGCCGAATTGCCGCCGAAGACCCGGAATGCCCCTTTCCATTGGCCGCCCCAAGCACCTGCTTCCTTCGCTGGTGCCTGGAGCCAGCCTTGCCCTTGAGTACTTGGTGGTCATGGTAAATTTCAGCAAAGCTTTCTCTCCTGTAGGTTAGAAAGCAGATGGGTAGCCAGCTAGCATGGAGATTTATTTCCCTCTGTTGGGTTCCCCTGTGGCCTCTAGGGGCTTGTCCTCACTGCAAAGTTAACTCAAGTTATAACTTGAATGTCCTAAATCAAGTCCCGTCCACAGACAAAACCCCTTAGCAGGCCTGTGGCCTGTGCTTTTAACTCAAGTGGGCTGGCCCGAGAGGGGGTATAGACTGAAATTCGAGTAACTTATCACCTGCTAACATGACCCCTTTATAGTGTGAACACAGGCTAGTGCCACTCAAGTATCTCTTATCCTCCAATTCTTCCGCGCAATTGCCCCCATGTGCCCTGAAAAGACAGTCATGTTCTCCCACAAGTTCACTGAAAAGACTTCATAGAGTTCAAGGCCCAGTGTGGATACATAACTCATGTGTTATTGGTATTTCACAGTATTGTCACTCTTACTCGAGTGAGACTAACTCAAGCGGAGTAACGTGAGTTAACTCTGTACTGAAGACATACCTAAAGGGTTTACTCACTGTGTGTGAAATCCAGGTCTGTACAAGTCCTAGACATTACAGCAGGCCATAACATTTTAGCCAGACCAGTTTTTTCTCAGAAAATGCCATTTCGATAAATCTGATTGGTTTTTTTTGGAAAATTGTGTCAAGTTTGATTAAATTTCACTATGACAAAAAATTGGAAAAAGTTTCAAAAATGTCAAATGAAAAGTTTAGATTTTTCGTTTCAAAATGACTTTTTGATTTGAAATTTATTTTATATAAAAAAATAAAAATAAAAAGGGTCGATCTTTAAATGACAAGCTTCAAATTTATCAAAACAAAATGTTTCAATTAACCCAAAACAACTTTCTTTTCCAGAATTTCATTCCATTAAAAAAATTCAAAATTTTGGCTTTTCACCTGATTTGGCATATAAGTTTTTTGTTTGTTTGTTTGCTTTTTTTTTTAACTTCAACATTTTTCATGGGCTGGAAAAATCTATTTTCTGATCAGCTCCACTAGGCACCACTTAAGTGACCATTCCTGAATCCCTAGGATTGACGATGGCGTTATGAAGTAGAGAACAGACAGGCTTGGTTGTAATGAATATAAAAAGGATTCTTTTCTCTGGCCACTGGACAGGGCAGACGGATAACAGCTCCCTGCCCCAAAGTGGTTACAGTCTAAAGGACAACAGAAAATAAACAGTACAAAACAAGAGTCCTATCCTCAGAAAGAGATGGAATCCAATATAAACAGGGGGACTCCATTGGCCCATTTGTAATTTTTTTAAAGGATTCATTTGCAACCAGACTCCTTGTTGTTTTTGTGGATACAGACTAACATGGCTACCCCCTGATATTTGCAACCTGTGTGTGATATGATCCTAGAGGAATATTTCTTCCTTAACATCTTCAGATTTTCACCGAGTGTCTAAGAAAGTTTTTAGCAGCTCATAAACATTATTATTAATTAGCTTACTTGTTCTGTGGTAGCACCCAGGAGCCTGAGTCAGGATTGGGACCTCCTTATGCTAGATGCAGTATAAACACACGGAAAGGCATGGGCCCTGACATTAGGTGAGTTGAGACCATGTGGTGATTTGGCCCATTTGGTTATTTATTTATTCATTTGGACATATCCAACTGGACCTCTGGGTTTTCAATAGGATAGTACCATACAGCATTCATGTACCATATATAAAATAGCAAACCCAGTGTAAAGCCACCCCCCTACACACACACACCAATGTGTCTAGCTATATAACCCACTTCTAGGCAATCATATACAAAGCAAAACACCCACCTCCTCTACCCCTCCCCACTCCCATCACTAACCTCTCAACCTTTCCCCACAGGCTTTGCAGCTAGACCAAATCAAGGTGGTTTGGACCAGGACAGCACTGAGTTTTAACTTTGGGGGCCCAATGGTGCAATCCTGGGTGAGCACCACTGGACAAATGGCACGAGTAGGTGCTGACCCCCACAAGGACCGTCCGGCTGAGCTGTTACAGCGAAGGTACTGGTCAGTATCATCAGGGATAGCTCAGTGGTTTGAGCATTGGCCTGCTAAACCCAGGGTTGTGAGTTCAATCCTTGAGGGGGCCACTTAGGGATCTGGGGCAAAATCAGTACTTGGTCCTGCTAGTGAAGGCAGGGGGCTGGACTCGATGACCTTTCAAGGTCCCTTCCAGTTCTAGGAGATAGGATATATCAGCAGGCAGGATGAGTTCATGCAGAAGCTATCCCTTGTCCAGAACATCACTCTAGATATAAACGCTGTGGTCTAACCGCTTCTGTGAGCCGGGGGAGCCAAGAAGAATTAAAGTGGAGTAGCGAAGGTGCTTATGGCCACATTTCCTGGCTGCTCCTGGCCATAGGGTTCCATCCTATGTTTTGGGGAGGTGAAGCAGGCATTCTAGAAGGCTCAGCGGCATGCCGCAGGAGGCGAACAGCAGCTGTGAAAAGGCTGCTTTTCGTGAAAAGCCAGTTGGTAGAGACACAGGAAGACAGCCGGGCTCTGAATTTTTCCCCAGAGTATGACTGTTGAGAATATGCTAGCTCATGGATGAGTGGGATTGCATTGATTCTAACACCAGAAGGGACCACTGAGCTCCTCTCCAGTATTTCTCAACCTTTTTGCGCTGGAAACCCTCTTTGGACTTAAAAAAACCCAAACTTGTGAGCCCCCTACTCAGACTTGGAAAATTAGGGGCCCCCCACCTTAAATATCATTAAGTAAATGAGAAATAATACTCAGGGCCAGCATTAGGGGATGGCGAGCAGGGCAATTGCCCAGGACCCCACAAAGCTAAGTTACATGCTTCAGCCCCAGGTGGCAGGGCTCGGGCTTCGGCTTGGGCTTCAGCCCCAAGCTGCAGGGCAACTGTCCTACTTGCTACCTCCTAACACTGGCCCTGTACTTGCGATCTCCCTAAACCCATCCTGTGACCCCCAGGTTGAGAAACACTAGTCTGACCTATGGTATAACACAGGCCATAGGACGTCCCTGAAATACTTTATATCTCCTTTGTCTCATTTCGTTCTGGCAGCGAGCATAGGGTGAGTGAGCTCAGAGAGACTAGACTTTTGTCTCACTGTAATGATTCATCTACCTACTTAGAAGCTATCCATAAATCGGTCTCTGCTCACTGGCTTATTACACAACTTCCAAATCAATCTACATTGCCTATCTCCATCAGTCAGTCCATCTGTATCTCTTCACTTCAGTGCTGAGTCTATATGCGGTGACTATGCATCTGTATACTGAACGTGTGTGCTCTGTGACTATTAATCGTTAGCTCTATGCATGCCTATCTGCTGCTTCCATCTTTCAGTTTACTGACTGTATCCACAGTTATTGGTATGCAGGGCTGGAGTAGTCATGTGGGTCCCAGGATATTAGAGAGACAAAGTGGGTGAGGTGATATCTCTTATTAGACCAACTTCTGTTGGTGAGAGAGACAAGCTTTTGAGCTCACACAGAGCTCTTCTTCAGGTCTGGGAAATGTAATCAGTGTCACAGCTAAATACAAGGTGGAACAGATTGCTTAGCATAAGTAGTTAACACATATTTCAAGGGGTCATTCAAGGTGAAGTGTCCCATTAACACCCTTCCAGTCATAGGAAAGAAAGGGGGGGAAGCAGTTGGAGTTGTTGATAGTGGGTAGAAGATTGTAATGTGCCATCAATCCAGTATCTCTGTTCAGTCCATGATTTTTAGTGTCTAGCAAAGTTATGAATTTAAGCTCCTAGGCTCCTCTTTTGAAAGTGTTGTGCAGGTTTTGTTTGTGGATGAGGGATGAGAGGTCAGACACAGAGTGATCACTTTGTGAGAAGTGTTCCCCCACAGGTGATAGGGTGATATGGTGTTTAAGGGTATGTCTACACTGGAAAATTCAAAGCGCTGCCCTGGGAAAGCTCCCGCAGCAGCACTTTGAAGTGCGAGTGTGGTCATGCGTGAGTGCTGGGAGAGAGCTCTCCCAGTGCTCCTGGTAATCCACCTCCACGAGGGGATTAGCGCTGAGTGCTGGGAACGCGGCTCCCAGCGCTCAGAGCCTGTCTACACTAGCGCTTTAAAGCGCTCAGACTTGCTGCGCTCAGGGGGGTGATTTTTCATACCCCTGAGCCAGCAAGTTAGAGTGCTATAAAATATATGTGTAGACAAGCCCTTAGTCTTTTATCATTTTGCTACAAGAAAGTAGTGATTGTCTGGTTTTACCCACATAGTTGTTATTGGGGCATATAGTGCCCTGGATGAGGCAGGGCCACCCAGGGGGGGGGGGCAAGTGGGGCAATTTGCCCCAAGCCACGGGCCCCGCAGGGGCCCCCACGAGAATATCGGAGGCTCCCCCCGACCCGCCTTCCCCCATCCCCC
>NW_020696397.1:0-12312 GCF_002925995.2 Terrapene triunguis | reverse complement strand
GGGGGGGGGGGGTTGGAACAGGTGCCCCTGGGGTGGAAGGGATTTCTCCTGCTGCATTCCTACACACGCCTTCTCTTGGCCAGAGCTGCCTGCAGAGCAGACTCCATCTTGGCCACGAGGGCGCTAAAGTTACATATACTATGGGGGATGCTGGCATAGCTACGAGCTTTGCTGCTACAGAGCCTGTAGTATAGAGTTGGCTCTAATTGTACTGTAATGCACTGGCTTCATGTGGATATTTATTTTAGGACTGTAGATTAATCACAGTTAACTCATGCGATTAACTCAAAAAAATTTATCGCAGTTAAAAAATTAATCACGATTAATCGCACTGCTAAACAATAGAATACCAACTGAAATTTATTAAATATTTTTGGATGTCTTTCTAAATTTTCAAATGTATTGATTTCAATTACAACGCAGAATACAAAGTGTACAGTACTCACTTAATATTTTTGATTACAAATATTTGCACTTTAAAAATGGCAAACAAAAGAAATAGTATTTTTCAGTTCACCTCAGACAAGTACTGTAGTGTGATCTTTTTATCGTGTAAGTGCAACTTACAGATGTAGATTTTTTTTTTGTTATATAACTTCACTCAAACAAAACAATGTAAAACTTTAGAGCCTACAAGTCCACTCAGTTCTACTTCTTGTTCAGCCAATCGCTAAGAGAAACAAGTTTGTTTACATTTACGGGAGATAATGCTGCCTGCTTCTTATTTACAATGTTACCTGAAAGTGAGAACAGGCATTCGCATGGCACTTTTGTAGCCAGTATTGTAAGGTATTTAGGTGTTAGGTATGCTAAACATTTGTATGCCCCTTCATGCTTTGGCCACCATTCCAGAGGATATGTTTCCATGCTGATGATGCTCATTAAAAAAATAAAGCATTAATTAAATTTTTGACTGAACTCCTTGGGGGAGAATTGTATGCCTCCTGTTCTGTTTTCCCCGCGTTCTGCCATATATTTCATGTTATAGCAGTCTCGGATGATGACCCAGCACATGCTGTTCGTTTTAAGAACACTTTCACTGCAGATCTGACAAAACACAAAGACAGTACCAAAGTGAGATTTCTAAAGATAGCTACAGCTCTCGACCTAAGGTTTAAGAATCTGAAGTGCCTTCCAAAATCTGAGAGGGACTAGGTGTAGAGCAGTGGTTCTCAAATGTTTGTACTGGTGACCCCTTTCACATAGCAAGCCTCTGTGTGAGACCCCCCTTTTAAATTAAAAAAACCACTTCTTTACGTATTTAATACCATTATAAATGCTGAAGGCAAAGTGGGGTTTGGGATAGAGGCTGACAGTTCGCGATCCCCCATGTAATAACCTCGTGACCCCCTGAGGGGTCCCGACCCCCAGTTTGAGAACCCCTGGTATAGAGCATGTTTTCAGAAGTCTTAAAAGAGCAACACTCTGATGCGGAAACTACAGAACCTGAACCACCACCCAAAATATATATATAATCAACCTTCTGCTGGTGGCATCTGACTCAGATGATGAAACGGAACTTGCTTTGGTCTGCACTGTTTGGATGGTTATCGAGCAGAACCCGTCATCAGCATGGACGCATGTTCCCTGGAATGGCGGTTGCAGCATGAAGGAACATATGAATCTTTAGTGCATCTGGCACATAAATAGCTTGCGATGCCATCTAAAACAGTGCCATGTGAACACCTGTTCTCACTTTCAGATGATATTGTAAACAAGAAGCGGGCAGCATTATCTCCTGCAAATGTAAACAAACTTGTTTGTCTGAGCTATTGGCTGAACAAGAAGTAGCACTGAGTGGACTTGTAGGCTCTAAAATTTTACATTGTTTTGTTTTTGAATGCATAATTCTTCCTTTGTAAGTTACATTTATAAATTTCATGATAGAGATTTCACCTAATACAAGTACAGCAATGCATTGCAAAATACTATTTCTTTTGTTTCTTTTTTACAGTGCAAATACTTGTAATCACAAGTAAATATAAAGTGAGCACTATACAGTTTGTATTCTGTGTTGTAATTGAAATCAATAGATTTGAAAATGTAGAAAACATCCAAAAATATTTAAATAAATGGTATTCTATTGTTTTTTAACAGTGTGATTAATCACGCAATTAATTTTTTTAATAGCTTGGCAGCCTTAATTTATTTCAAATTTGTAAAACAGCTAATGGGCAACCATCGTGTCATGTTCTGAGTTCTCCCCAACACATTTTAATTAGTTAACAAAACCCCATAATCAATTACTGTGATTGAATACGATGTCCTTCAGTGATTGACCCAACAGATAAGGCACTTGCAACTGCTACCCACTAAAAGAGCTCTTCTTTGGCTCAAGTGGTAGGGTTATGTCTTAGAGCTGAATGATAAGGGTTTGAGTATGTCATTCATGTATATTTATTTCTGTTATCTGCAGAATTTAAACTTGTTGTGACACCCTCTTTTGTGGTGGTAAAGAATTTTCCCCCCTCCTATTCTTAAAATCTTTCCTTATACGTCAGTTGCTTCCTAACTATTTTTTGTTTTTCTCTGTACACCATCCAATATGTTAATATTTATCTGGTAATGTAGTACTCAGAACTAAACACAGTATTCAAGATGAGGCTGAGTAAGAGCTGGAGAGAGAGAGAGAATGGGTATGTGTTACCTCCCTGTCATGCCATATAGAGCCAGAACATTTACTGTAGAACCATTAAAAATTAAATGTGAAGAAACCTTGATTTAGGATATGAGTGACTTGAGCAGCAGAAAAAGGCTCTCTCAAAAGTATTCACATTAGAGGATAAATACTGTAAATCCAAATGAATATGCTGTGATTCCTCATAGAGGCAGAGTGGATAAAGATGTTTATAGGATATTTGATACCATGCTCACAAAACTAAAATGTAGGTTTCCCAGAATAAATCACTAAGCCTGACTGGTGGCATCCAATGATGCTACAGGAGCTCTGAGAGGATCTGGAAACTCAATTAGCTTTATATATCTAATCAGCCCCTGGTCTCAGGATTAACCATGGATTGAAGGGAATGGGTAAAGCTTTCAAAAGTGCCTAAGTGCCATTTTCCAAAATTACTTAGGAGGCTAAGTCTCAATGAGACTTAGGCTCTTAAGTCATTTAGGGGATTTTAAAATTTTTTACCCTTAGCTTAAATTTTTAAAGATGGTGTAAATTAGTGTGCTATAGGCCAGATGGGGTAACTTGAATCAGGCTAAATTCTCGAGGCTTGACACTCTCATAAAGGCCTACTAAAGCTCATGGATCTCACCACATTCCAAAATTAGTGTGAAAAGATAAGGCTGGTGAATTGTAACAAGTGATGATCTCTGATACTAATCCAGTCAGCCTTTTGCAGGGCAAACAGGAGAATCCACTCCCCCTCCAGGATTTCCTGTTATGTAAATAGACTAAATTCAGAGAGAGTATGGTGTCAAATGGTTAGGCCTGTGCATAGTGTCAAGTTCCAGAAACTTCCCAGATCTGGTGATCTTCCCACTGGAAAAGGATGCTTGCTCCTTATAGTGATTAGTGCTCAGGTTCTGTTATGGACTGGAGGCAATCTGGGATGATGAAGCTTTTCACCACCATGGTATACTTCAGGCATGCTTTTAGAGCCACTATGATGGAGGAAGAGGAGGAGAAGGAGGAACCCTTTGCCTGTAATACCACCTTGGCATGCTCTTGTAGAGCATTTTGGTAGTTGTCTGTCTGCCTCAGCCCTACTTTCCACCACCAATACTATACTTTCCATCCTTCTGTTTTCATCTCATGGAAGTCCTCCAAGAACTGTGGAGACCTGTGTGCATGATGAATCAAAAGGGGCTTTCTGGGAACCATTGTGTTGATGGTTCCTAGAAAGTGGTCTTGCTAACTCATCACATAAGTTGCTCCTCTTTCCTTTGGTAAACTGTTGTTGCCACTTGAGTAAGTTTTGGAATTTGGTGGGTTTGGAGGGCTACACCATGGTAGAATGGCCCTCCTGTCTCCTGGAGGCAAGGAGAATCCTGGCCTTTGACTGGCTGAGATGCTTGTTCTGTGTGTTGGCTGGTGTCACGCTGTCTGGAGTGGCTCATGACTGTGAGTACCCACCTCAGGGCAGGAGCGGATTAACAAATTTGCCGCCCCTAGGCTGTCAAAAAATTGCCGCCCCCCCATCCTGCCAACTCACCTCCGTTCCCCCGCGACAAGCCGGGGAGGGAGGGGGGAGAAGGGGAGTTGTGGCGCGCTCGGGGGATGGTGGCAGTGGAGCAGGGGTGAGCTGGGGCAGGGAGTGGTTCCCTGCCCTCTCCCCACCCCCCCAAGAGTTACTCCCCGTGCCCGCCGGCCCCAGCTCACCTCCACTATCCCCTGAACGCGCCGCTACTCGCTTCTCTTCCCTCCCTCCCAGCGCTTTCGCTCGACAAGCCTGGGAGGGAGGGAGGGAGGGGGGAGAAGGGGAGTTGCGGCGGCGGTGGAGCAGAGGTGAGCTGGGGCGGGCCGGGGAGCGGTTCCCGCCCCCCCGCGCCCACGGACCATAGCTCACCTCTGCTCCGCCTCCTCCAAGCGCGCTGCACCTCGCTTCTCCCTCCCTCCCAGCGCGGCAAGCCTGGGAGGGAGGTGGAAGGAGGGAAGCGTGGCGCGCCTGGGGGAGGAGGCGGGCCGGGGATTTGGGGAAGGGGCGGAGTTGGGGAGGGGGCAAGAGCAAATTTGTTGCCCTAGGCCTAGGCCTTGTTGGCCGAGGCGATAATACGCCACTGCCTCAGGGCAGATTGTCAGAAAACAGGGCAGACACCCCAAACTGGTGGTATGTTCTATAATTAGATTTCACCAAGCCAGTAACAAATGTGAACTCCTGGATCACTATATCCACCTTACAGTTGAGTCACAGACAGTCCCCTCAGACTCTCCAGTCTATCTTGCCACCCAAGCAAACTGAACTTTTGTGATGAAAGGATCACTTACTTAAAACAAAAAAACAAAACAAAAATCACATCACATTTAGATTGCTTCCAGTCTCAAGAGACCAGTCACTTACTCCAAATCAATTGGTACTCTGGATCTTGCACCGAAGACAAGACTGGCAGCCAATTCGCTAGTAAACTAACTAAAGGTATATTAGCTAATAAAAGGAAATGAGAATTATTGAGAGGTTAAAGCAGGTAAAGTGTGCACAGGTGAGTCACAGTTTGTAACTCCAAATGGTGGCAGTGATGTAATAAGCGGCTACTTTCCCAAGTCATTTCAGGGTACCCAGGTTGTCTCTGGGGATCTCTGCTTTGCATCTGGTATGCTTCCCCGTAAGAGTCCAAACAGTCCAGAGATGCAGGATCTTTCCTTGAATCCATACTTATAGTGTCTTCTCACCGAAAACAAGCTGATAGGGTCACTACCCATTTGGGCTTTTCCTTTGATGTCAGAGAGTGAGGAATGCATTTTGAGTCTTAGACTTCTGATCATCACACACAATGACCATTTGCTTTGAAATTAGCACTTTTCTGTTGAAGTTCTTCATTTGCATTCCACAAAGCTTCTCTCTCATTTGATGGGTTATTTAATAAGAGTATTTACAATGTAAATGTTTGCTACTACATTATAACAGGATACAGATACGTGAAAATGCAAGTAACATCCCATTAGTTTTCATGAAGTTTAAACACCAAATACACTTATACATTTAACAATCACTTTGATCTATACTAATACACAAGTGAATTGGCCTAGGGCTCTGGCATGAGCTGGCACCTGGTCTGCTAACATCACAGCTGGTTTGTTATGTCCTCCATGCCCACATGTAGTCTGAGGATCCGGCCCAAGGTGGGAGGAACTTAGTCAGAAGTGAATGTCTATGGGGAGTCATTGAAAATACTATTAATACTTTAAGTGACAATAGAGGTAGATCATCTTCAGAAACAGGTTAAGGAGATGATCTTAGAAATGCGGCTCATTCCTCTGAGTATACAAAATGTTCAGTGAAAGTACTTCAACTTAGCATATCATTCCTTTTTGCTTCTAAATGGTCCTGTTTAAATACTAATCTAAACTACAGAAGCCTGATTAACCATTTCACACTGCCTTTGCACTTTAAGGTACTATTATTACCCCGTAAAGAAGGAAAAAAGAAAGAGACACACAGGAATCACTGCTTCCCCTTTTAGTTTGAAAAGAAACTGGATCCCTTTCCTGTTCTATGACCCTAAGAGCTTGTCTGCACTTACAGTGCTGCAGCAGCACAGCTGCACCGCAGTAGTGCTTAGTGAAGATGCTGCCTGTGCCAATGGGAAAGCTTCTCCCGTTGGTGTCGGTGCTCCACCTCCCTGATCAGCAGTACTTATGTCAATGAGAGAAGCCCTCCTGTCGACATAGCACTATCTATGGTGGGGATTAGGTTGGTATAATTATGTTGCTCGGTTATGTGACATAGTTATACCAACATAGACTTGGTCTATACTACCAATTTAAGTGAACTCTACCTCTATTACCACCTGCTGCAGCTCCTGGGTTATTACAGATTCACCCTTTGCTAGCAGCATGCAGTTATGTAGGTAGAGTGCACTCAGCCACTTGGTTTGAGACACACATTATCCTGGCTGTCACATCAGCAAATATAAAATTAAGATTCATTTTGGGATCTAAAAATTGTAAGATAATATACATTGTTTGACAAAGAACGGGAATATAGAGTATGCCAGTAGATACTTGATCATTAAAGCAATTTAAGGATTCAAGTTAGTCGTAACAGAGATAGGGACACATTTTTCATGTACAGTTTTAGAAAGACAACACCATCTGAGGATTTATTAATTGGAGTGTTACATTCAAGACAAGAGAAATTGTGCATGGATGTTATTAAGAAACATCCATACCCAAGTCTTTTGTCTCACCTACCTCTATGAAGTTTAAACATTCTGGAGGGGGTTCTGATAAGCATTGATCAAAGGTATGGTGAGTTTTAGCTACAATGATATCTTACATTTTTCAGGATAAGAGGAGGCTATGGAGGTGAAGGAGGAGGAGTGTATGATCTTATTGCTATGTGCAAATAAATACAACAGATAACCAAGACTTAGAGTCTAATTAAGCCACATGTGGAATTAGCCAGTGTAAGCGTGTGGAACTCACCGCTGCAGCGCCTCCTGCTGGTCTTCTCCAGGAATTAGCTCTCCAGCCATTGGCCCCCTGTGTCCCTCCTGGATCCGGTGCCCTGTTATCTGGGGTGCTGTCCCCTGGCAGAAACCCCTTTCTCAGGGCCTCCCCTCTCTGGGGAACCCCCAACCCTCTAATCCCCACTTTGCCTCAGTATAAGGCTACTGCCAGTCATTGTCTAGCACAATGGGGCAGACTGCCGTATCAGCCTACTCATCACCGGCAAGGGTTTGGACCTGCTGCCTTTGCCTACCACTGGGCTGCCCTCTGCAACCCCCAGTACCCGTTGGCCTTCTGCTAGGCCACAGCTAGGCCTCCCCAGCTCCTCTGCCTTTCCCCAGTCCTGCACCACTCAGGTACTCTGCTCAGATCCCTGCGGCCAGGTCCAGGTCCATCTCCCTCTATAGCTAGAGAGAGACTGTCTGCTTGAGCTCCTGGCTCAAGCCTTTATAGGGCCAGCTTGGCCCTGATTGGGGCATGGCCCCAGCTGAGCCTGCTTCCTCCCAATCAGCCCAGGCATCTTGCCCTTCCACAGCCCTCCTCCAGGGCTGTTTTAAACCCCTCAGGGCAGGAGCAGGTAACCACCCCGCTACAGCCAGACATTCCTGGTTATTAAAAATGCTATAATACTTTTATTTCCCAGAAGGTGATTGGCATTTGGAAGTCCCTGTTCTTGGAAGTATTGGTAGAATCTACCTTACTAGGAATCTGGAAAATATGAATAAAAATGGGATTAGATGCTCAATGCTGGTCATACTCAGATGCTCAGAGTTAAACTGACTACAAAGGAGAGATTTTCTCCCAGGGCATATTTTCAGGGACCGTTACTTCTGGGTATGTTACGGAATGGAAATTCCCTGATTTCAAACTGAGATTTAACTACTGAACAATGTTTTCTATATAAAGAACCATGGGAATAAACATTCCTTGAATCGACAAAAGTGGTGTAAAATGAAAACGGAAATCCTCGTAATATGTGTTTGAGCAAAGTTTTAGGATTGCCAACTTTCTGATTGTAGAAAACCGAACACCCCTGCCCCACACCTAGGCCCTGCCCCTGCCCCGTCCCTGTCTCACTCCATCCCCCTCCCCATGTCGTTTGCTCTTCCCTACCCTCGCTCACTCGCTCATTTTCATTGGGCTGAGGCAGGGCTTTGGGGTGTGGGAGGGGGTGAGAGCTCTGGCTGGGGGTGTGGGCTCTTGGGTGGGGCTGGGGATGAGGGGTTTGGGGTTCAGGAGGGGGCTCCAGGCTGGGGGGTGGGGCTGAGGGGTTCAGAGTGTGGGAGGGGACTCCAGCTGAGACAGGGGTTAGGGTGAGGGAGGGACTGAGGGCTCTGGCTGGGGGTGCAAACTCTGGTGTGGGGCCAGGGATGAGGGGTTTGGGGTGCAGGAGGGGGCTCCGGGCTGGTTCCAGCCAATGGGAGCTGCAGAGCTGGTGCTCAGGGTGGGGGCAGCACGTGGAGCCCTGGGCAGCACATGGAGCCCCCTGGCTGCCCCTGCACCTAGGAGCTGGAGGTGGGACATGCCGCCGCTTCCGGGAGCCGCGCGGAGCCAAGACAGGCAGGGAGCCTGCCTTAGCCCTACTGCACCGCTGAATGGACTTTTAACAGCCCGGTCAGCAGTACTGCCCAGAGCCGCCAGGGTCCCTTTTCGACCGGGCATTCCAGTCAAAAACTGGATGCCTGGCAACCCTACTTTTAGAGAAAATCCTCCAAGGTATCTTACTCATAATTAGAGCTGTGCAAATAACAGATTTTTTGGGCTAGTCTGAAAAAAATATGTTTAGAGTCAAACTGAAAACAAAATTTTTCAAAATTTTTAGTGAATTGAGTAAAAAACAATTTCAATTTAAGTTGAATGAAACATTTTGGTTGAACCAAAACTAAATATTTTGGCTTTGATTGGGAGCATTTTTAAATGGTTTTGATTTTAAAAAAAAAGGAAGCTTTGAAACAAAATATAATTTTCAACTAAAAAAATTGAAATGTTTCATTTAAAAAAATGTCAAAATAAAACATCCCAGGGTTTGTTTGTTTTTTCCCCAGGTTGCTTTTCATCCAAAACAATCTGGTAAAACTGACATGAATTCACAAAACATTTTGGTGTTGCCAAGTCTGCATTTTTCATTACAAAAAGGTTTCATACAAAAAATTTCTCTCAGCTCAACTTGTAGCCTTATCCTGCATTTGTAAAACTCCACTGCATTGTTTGTGCCAGGTTGTTGCTTCCTCCCTTCATCATGGCTATGTTACAATATCTTTGTTTATTTGAGAAAACAAAGGAATAAATTCTGTGTTCTCTCATCTCCTCTCTGCAAGTGCATGTAACTCGTGGTTTATGAAAGGCTAAAGGAGAACACTTTTGTAGGAGCTCCTTGCAAAAGAACTGGTCCCCCAGCGCACTTAAACATGTGCCTAACTTTAAACATGTGAGTAGTACTGTCAGTCAATGAGATTTCTGATGTGCTTAAAGTAAGGCATGTGCTCAAGCACCTTGCTGAATAGGGGTTTCAAATATTAGCACATTAGCCGTATTGTAACTTCATTAAGCCATATAATGTTAAATAAAACGTAGACACTGGAGTAAATAACATATTTTTGTCTCATGCTACAGAACGAGGATCAAAGGGTCATCTTGATCTGACAGAGCTGATAGGAGTTCCACTCCCTCTTTCTGTCTCCTTTATCACTGGCTATGGAGGGTTTCCAGCTTACAGTTTTGGACCAGATGCTAACATCGGCCGTTTGACAAGCACTTTAATACCACAGACCTTCTATAGTGATTTTGCTATCGTAGTTACAGTAAAACCAAACAGCGATGATGGAGGTGTACTATTTGCAATAACAGATGCCTTTCAGAAAACTATATACTTGGGAATGAGACTATCGCCAGTTGATGATGGCACCCAGAGAATAATCATGTACTACACAGAGCCTGGTTCCTACATCTCCCGAGAGGCTGCTTCATTTAAAGTTCCAGTGATGACTAATAAATGGAATCGATTTACAGTGACTGTTCAGGGAAATGACACTGTTCTGTTCATGGATTGTGAAGAATATAACAGAGTTCAGTTTCAGAGGTCATCTCAGGCCTTGCAATTTGAATCCAGCTCTGGTATATTTGTTGGAAATGCAGGAGCAGCAACAGGATTGGAAAAATTCACAGTAAGTACAGTATGATGGATTCTAAATGTTTTTGATAGATGTTTCCTTTCAAAGAAGTTCTGAGTGCAATGTCTAAGCATGAAAATAAGTCACATCTGAAATATCCTGTATTTTCCATACACGTGGAGCAAAAAATATAGGAAATGCTAGAATTAAGTCAATGCAACCTTAATTCTCTCCACTAGTGTGTTTGCATTATGACACAGTCTTTAATTATGTAATCACATGCTAACATTTACATAGGACCCCTACGTTATACAGGGCTGAGGGTGGATGGTGCTCAGGGAGTGAATCGGAGTTGTGTAAGGAATGAGGCTGTTGTCTGCAGGATCTCTTGCTGTAGACGTTGGAATGTGGGCAAATAAAGGATTGTCTTGTGGTTAAGGCAGGTAAATGTCACACAGGAGAATTCATTTCTCTCTCTGGCTCTGCTACAGTGTTCCTATGTGATACTGAGCAAGTAACTAAAGCCAAAATTGCCACAAGAGGCCATTAGTTGTGTTCCTTATTTTGAGTGCCCAAATGGAGACACCAATGGTCTGATTCGCAGAAGGGCCGTGCACTCACAACTACAACCGAAGTCAGTAGAAGCTGTGGATGGTTGGTACCTCTGACAAAAACAGTGTGGTCTGAAGGAATAAGCGTGAGATTGAGAATCAGGACGTCATGAGTTCTTATTCTGGCTCTGCTGTTCAAATCACATCAGCCTTCTTTCTTAGTGTGGCCATCTGTAAAACAGGGATAAGAAAATGTATTCCTCCTCAACCTAGGGGGTTGTTAGGATTAATTAATGTTTGTACAATACTGTGATTGTATACAGTGATATAAAAATGCTAAGTACTTTGAAAAATCAGCCCCTGGGTGTCTTCAGTCAGGTGCCCTGTCACCGAGAAAACCAAAATTAGTGGATCCTAATCAGGGCTGTCCAGAGGATTCAGGGGGTCTGGGGCAAAGCAATTTCAGGGGCCCCTTCCATAAAAAAAGTTGCAATACCATAGAATACTATATTCTCGTGGGGGCCCCTGTGGGGCCCGGGGCCTGGGGCAAATTGCCCTACTTGCCCCCCCCACCCCCCCGGGCGGCCCTGACCCTAATTAGTTTGCAAAGGTTGGTCTATGTGCTTAGTTCACCCCCTGTAAAATAGCAATAGTAGTACATTGCTCCTTCACAAGGGAGTTGTGAAGGTAAATTTGTTAATGTTTGTGAGGATCAGATACTACAATGATCAGAACTATAGAAAAGCTATTGAGGAAATTATTAATTCCTTATTTGGTACAATGGTTGGATGGTGTGCAGTGATTAAGGCACAGGGCCATAGGTGCTGGAAGGAGCGGTTCTGGGGGTGCTACTGGACCCCCTGGCTTGAAGTGGTTTCTATTATATACAGGGCTAACAGTTTTGGTTAAATGGCTCTCAGTCCCCCCACTATAAAAATGGTTCCAGCACCCCTGCAGAGGGCCACAAACTGAATGATAAAAATAGAAAGAAATATTGAGCCGCCTCATTTGCTGTACCTCACCCAATACATGCCTGGATCAAGGCAGGGGTCCTGTAGAAAACGTAGTATATGATCATATCAGTTAAAACTGTATCAAAATGCACTTGCACAGTGGGCAGAATTAGGGTTGCCCAGGCAACCTTAATTTGGGCATTTCTTGATGGCTGAGTGTTTGACTTTACAACCTTAATAACTTTTTGGTTTTGTTTGTGAGTTTCTAGTATTTTTTTTAAAAAGGAAAACAAATTCTATCATGTTCAGATGTAACATTAATGTTTACACTATGTGTGTGTGTGTGTAGTCATGAGTGTGTGTGTGTGTGTGTACACAATACTCAATATAAAGGGAGAGAGATTGAATACTGAACGAGACTATATAGATCTTTTGGTATATTTCATGCATGAGTCATAGTGTGAATAGACTAAAAATGTGGCGGGAGACAACATTAATCAGGGCCGGCTCCAGGCACCAGCTTCTCAAGCAGGTGCTTGGGGCGGCCGTTCCGGACAGGGGCGGCAGTTCCAGGTATT
>NW_020696396.1:0-7417 GCF_002925995.2 Terrapene triunguis | reverse complement strand
TAATAACAACTCTCTGAGTACGGTTATCCAGCCAGTTATGCACCCACTTTATAGTAGCCCCATCTAAATTGTATTTGCCTAGTTTAAACCATGTATGGTTAACTCCTGGAACTCACTGTTGCAGGATATTGACAAGGGAAATAGTAAGATTTTAAAAAGCACTACCCAGATATGTGAATGAGAATAGCTTATGAAATTACATGAGCTAGCAAAAATATGAGGGCTCTTAACTTTATGCTTCAGAGCATAAACAGATTACAGAGAAAATCAAGAGGAAATGTCTCCTGTGGAATAACATCATATATGTCGAGGGGTAATGAAGCTTTACAACTTCCTCTGTAACATCCAGATTGTGCGAGGTGCTGTACAAGTTTAGTGTAAAAGACAGGAATTATTTTGGTTGAAGTTCTGTGGCCTTTGTTATACAGGTTAGAAGTCAGGTTAGATCACAGTTATCCTTCCTGGCCTTGGAATCTATGAATCTATGAACAGTACCCACCCTGCACAGCTTACAGTTCAGAGAGAAAGACAGAAGTAGGGAAAAGGAATTATTTTTTCCCCATTTTACAGAGGGAGAACTGAGGCACCCAGGTTCACACAGGGAATCTGTGATAGAGCCCGGAACTAAATCCAGTTCTCCTAAATTCTAGCCCAGGGCTTTATGATGTTCAATATAGCGCAGACATAGTCTGCTGGTATGCAAAGCCACTCAGAGAGACTTGTAGGTGGATAATTGTGCTGACAGAAAACAATTTCGTTTGTACACAGTTGCTCACTGAGCAATGCAAATAAACTTTAGGTTTCTCCTATTCATACTGTTTCCCTATTCTCCCTGTTCAGGAAGAAATATTTGGTGGCAACTGTTTTTGACAAAATCCATCTTAAAGAGACTGCTGGTTTAGAAAGTATGCAAAATAATTCCATAAAGAACATAACTTTATTGTCTGCTGTTGAAGGGCTGCATTATAAGGAACCTGTGTGAAAAATTGAACATGAAACATTATCAACAAAAAATATCTCAACAAGCAGAGATAAATGGTTTGGAGGCATAGTTTATGTTGAGCTGTTGACACATATATATTTATGTGCAGCAGTCTTTAAAAAAGGTCCTATGAAAATAAATATTGGAAAAGTAATCACCTGAGATTTGACACTTTGAAACTAGTGGTTAGAATTAGTATTCTGAAGCATGAGGCTATAACGTGTGTGATTGAATAGCTGTTGTTATTGCAAAAAACTGATTTATCACCTTCTGCAATGTGCAAAAGTAAAATAAAAGGCTGTATAATAAAATCTTATATAGCAAAAATATAAATTTATTGGATTCTTTGTATATAGTAGCATTTAATAACCAAAAATGGAACATGAAAATTAGTTTTGCAAATTAGATTTTAAATCATTTCATGCGGGTCAATCAAAAAAGCCAATCTGGACAACAGCCAAGTGTGGTAATGTTATTCTCAGTGCATATGACATTTTCTGAAGTGTCAAAGCATTGGACATTATTGCACATATTGCTAATTATTACGGACTCACATTTATTCACCTCAGATTGTCTGTCATTTATGGAAATTGCAGAATACAAAACCATAGATAGACTAAGGGCTGGTCTACATGGGGACATCCAGGAAAATTAATCCAAATTAACTGAAGGAGTGCATTTGAAATGGATTAGGTAAACTGCATTAAACTCCTGTGTGAACACTCTCATTCAGAATTAAAGTGGCCTTACATTGGTTTAGTGTAATTCACATTGGAAGTGAATTCAACTAAACTGAATTAAGGCCACTTTAATTCTGAATAAGTGTCCACACAGGGATTTAATAGTTAAACTAATCCACTTCAAATTCCCACCTTTTAGTTAATGCTGATTAACTTTTCTGAGTGTCCCTGTGTAGACAAGCCCTAATTGAATCCTGAAAAAATCATGCTCAATCATGAGGGCTAGATTGGGATGTTTAGAATACTTTTTCAAATGAACAGAAAACAAATACTGGATTAAAATGGAAGGCTGAATTCAGCACTGGCAAGTGAAACTACATGGACTTCAGTGAAGTAAAACCTGCTTATGCCAAATTCATCCCAAAGACTTAAAGTTAAATAGTGCCCAGACCCACCAAAACCTTGTGCTCAATGCCACTGAGGCAGTAATTTCCTTCTACATAATAATCTCTGTGCCTCCACACCAACATACTCTTCTCCCCAGGCTCCTTCCTGGACACTTGTTAATTTCCCACATTCATGTTAACACAGTTTTCTTCACCACTATGAAACAGTGTGTGACTGTGAGACATTGCAGCTAGGTTCAGGTCCATGCGGGACTGGTGGGGAAGCAGCAGAGACTGGGCAGAGAGCCAGGGCAGAGGGGCCCCTTGAGACTCACCATTAAGCCTGGCCTGGAAAACTACAAGCTCCCATTTGTCTCTAGCAGAGACTGGATTGGAGAGAACACCCATGCACTAGGCTGCAATACCCATAACCCGCCAATGGACTGCCCTTCTCAAGGGCCCAAGGAGGGACCACTATTGGTTTTACATTAAATTGAAACTGTTTAAGGCACTGTACTGTCGATATTTGCAACCTTCTCCTTTCTGCTAGCTCTAGAAAAATATCCCTTAATTTAGAAATGCATCCAAGTTGTTACTGGGACCCCCCAGGGCTGTCACCTACAAGGCCTAGCTGCTGAAGTACCTTCAGCACTTTCCATTGTGCCATGGTCAACCTGGCATGCTACTAGCATCCTAGAGCTTTGGTGTGTCACCGCACCAGCCGCTGTGACAATTACATCGCCTTTATTATTGGTAAGAAGCTAAGATAAAGGTGTTGTGGGCTGGAAAAAAATAATAAGGCTTGGTTCTCTACACAGCTATGATCCCTTTATGGTACACAGATGGTGCAAAGGGAACAATCTGTTTGCAAATGCCCAACAGGGAATATCTTTTTTGGAAGGGAGTTCCCTGCTCTTACAAATGTGCCACTGCTGGGTCCTGCTTAGACCTGGGTGAATAATAGGTTTTTCCATTTGCTGGCAGTTACACACACACACACAAGCAAAATGAAAAAAAATGTGTTTCAGATCAGACTGAAAACAATTTTTTTGGCAATCTGAAGAGTCAAAAAATGTGTTACAGGTCAACAAAATGTTTCATTTTGATTTCAAGCATTTTCTAATATTTTAAATTTAAAAAAATAAATTAAAGGAAATTTCAAATCAGAAATTCCTTTTGAATCAAAAGATTTCAATGTTCCATTTTTAAAAAGTCAAAACATTTAGACTTTTTTCATAATTTGTAAAGTTATTTTTTTTCCCAACTGAAATATTTCCGCAAAATTGACACAAGTTTGTGAAATGTTTCTGTGTCTCTAAATCTGCTTTTTTTGCTGAAAAAATGTTTTAGTTGAAAAAATGTCTCCCAACTCTAATCCTGACACACACACATATTGAGATAATCCCCCACTGGCATAGAGTCTAGTGAGGACCATTGGTGCAACTTAGAGCAGCCTGCCAACTACTCTGTGTCAGGCTCAGTATCAGGAAGCAGTAATTAGTTTCCTAATGCCTCCCATCCACTCCTGTGCCAAGTGGAGCCCTAGCCAAGGAGAGAGCCTATCCCATTGCTCATTTAAGATCCAGTCCCACAGTCTTTACTCAGTCAAACCTCCCGCTGAGTGGAAGAGCAGTTTTGCCCAAGTAAGGATAGCATAAGGCATCACTTTTCCTGATCACCAGTGCCTTGACACTTACAGCAAATTCCCTTGTCATTCCGTTCAATTAGACCAAAGCATGCAAAAAGAAAGAGTTTTATTTCATTGACATATGTTGCTTCAGTTGTTGGCACTTCAAGTGGTTTTTTTACTGAGCTTCCACTAAAATACTATTGATTCCAGTGGAATGGCTAAAATGAGCTACTATCTGCTTATCATCTGCCATAGTCAGGGCGGCCTTAGAATCACAGGGTTTTGCATCGGCAATTTCAAGTAATGGGCAAAACACACTTGACAATATAATTAAATTTTTTTAAAGGCATAAACTCACTCTTTTTTTACCCCTGTGAATAAAACAACTTAGATATCTGCACTGTCGGCTTCTCAAATCAATTATCAGCACCACAACTTTTGACAAAGTTCTACATTTAAGAGGACTCTATTTCCAGAAAACATGGCTCTTTCACTACTCAGAGGTCACTCACTGGTTCGTGAAATTCCTTTGCCATTACTAGGATTATATATAGTTCTATAAAGTATAATTATTATCATATATATCAGTCTCTTTTCGCTTCAGTTTGAATGTCACATCGTTTGTGGCTCTTCTCTAGGAGAAGTTCATCTTGTGAGAACCATAATGTGGAATGGGACCAAGAAATGAACTTGGACAATAGAAATATTTTTTCCAGTGACCTTTTGGTGTGGTCTTGCATCACTGTCAAACAATGGTCTACAGTGATTAATAAGCCTTTTTGTAGCATTAGTTTTCATTGGCTATCCTGTAAACAAGCTGTCTTGTGTTACAACCAGAAAAGGGAGGAAGAGCCCCTGAAGACATGCTTCACATTGCACTAGAGAAAAGCTATGTTGTGACTTTCTTCAGCACAAACTTCCTATGTGTTCACTCAGGTGAGTCCTGAATCCTCTTTACCCTGAAGGACGTTACAATGGTGACGGGGCCGCAGATCCCAAACACAAAGTGCGCAGCAAGCAACAGAGGGATAGATTCAGCCATATTTATTCACATTCTCACACCTTACTTTACAAGAAGTTCTACTTATTTCTATAGGACTAGTCATGGAGGAAGGTACTACTCAATATGAGTAAGGATAGCAGAATCTGGCCGTTAGAAAATAACACCAGACCTTGTTCCTCTCCTTTATGAGCGTTAGCTCTTTGCTTTCCTCTCTCTGGTCCAGGTCCTCCTCTCCTCTGTGGCTACTTTGCATGATTCCAGTGGCACAATTTAGCCATAGTAGTAACTTATCCAGCCGTTAGAGAATTCTCCCACCAAGAGGAAATCTAGGGGGGTGGGTTTCAACTTCTGTATCTCCTCCCAGTCTTCAGCACAGGGGGCATAACCATGGCATGGGAGCAAAGTCAATGTGTTGCTATAACCTGGATCCCCAGTTATTAGAATGGACAGTTGGGACTGTGGGTAGCTGGGTATAAATTAAAGAAGCCTCACTGGGAATGAGCTTGCCCCGTCCTTTGACTGTGCCAAGATAACCAACCCCAGTATAAAGTCACTTCACCACTCAACCCATAACCTTGAGTTTCACTGAACACAGCTCAAACATGGTACAAAATTAGCTCCTTGGTTTCTTTATTAGCCTTTTTTCCATCTACTTAAGATCCCATTTCCCTGCTGGTATTATTTTAACTCAGATTTTGTAGTTCTTCCAGTTCACAGGAAGTCAAATAATCTGGGAAGCATTTAGCAATCTCAAATGAAGACTAAGTGACCTTTTGGTTAAGGATGAAAAAATGATGGTCTATTCCTTGGTAATATCTTTCCCATTCTGAACCATCATCCACAGTATATAAGCCAGTACACTTTTTCTAAGTGAACACCTTAAGTGTTGCATTAGCCTTTTAATGAACAAAATCTTGCATAAAGTCCCAGCTTTCACCAATTCCGGGTGTTTTATAATTTCGTATATTGATAGGTGCAAGGAAGCAATTACCAAAGAAAATACATAGAAGTTTGCTGCAATCACAACAACATTGAAGTTTAATAGGAGACACCACTCAATGTGGTAGCAGTGCTACACAGGGAGTACTCCACAAATAAGATGCAGAATATTCTCCAGGAGAAACCCTGATGAACTATGACTTCTGAGGCCAGACTGACTATACTGTATTTCTGGGGGAAATGCCACAGGGTGATTTATTGCGGATATGTTTCAATTTCCCCATACACAATAAACTGCAAGGATTCTGTCACATATCTGCAGCCATCTAGGACTTCACAGCTGTCACTACTTTGTCACTATCTAGGATCCAGTGGTCATGGTACTATGGCATCCATTTGGAGTCTTATTATGAAAAGTGATCTTGGCAAATTAGATGGAACTTTATCTACACCCCGCACATCCTTTTTTTATTCCTGCCTTTGCTTTTCATCCTTCCCTTACAAGTCTTTAATGGGTAGATCACAGAAATAGGATGGAAAAGCAGGGCCAGCTCCAGGCACCAGACGACCAAGCATGTGCTTGAGGCGGCACCTTAAAAGGGGCGGCCAATGTTGGGGTGGCAGGGGGCGCTTGCGGTGGTTTTTTTTGTTTTGTTTTGTTTCGGCCGGGCAGCGTGGGAGGTGTTTTGGCAGCGCGGCGCTGGGGAAGGGGGCGGCTTCGGCAGCCCGGCCTGGTGCTCCGGGGGATTGGGCGGCGTGATGCAGCGGCAGGGGTTTGGGCAGCCCGGCGCAGTGCTCGGGGGGTTTGGACAGTCCGGCCCAGCCCGGCACTCGGGGTGGGGGGTTGGCTGGCCCGGCACAGCGCTCAGGGGGTTTGGACGGTCCTGCCTGGCCCGGCGCTTGGGGTGGGGGTTTGGCCGGCCCGGCGCAGCGCTCGGGGGGGTTGGGCAGCCCGGTGCGGCGCTCAGGGGCGGGGGGTTGGGCAGCCCAGCGCTGGGGGGGGGGGGGGGGGGGGCGGGGCCCGGGGGGGGGGGGGGGGGGTTCGGGGGGGGGTGGGTGTGTGTTACGGCGGGGCAGCGCTCTTCTTTTTTGCCTGGGGCGGCAAAAAAGTTAGAGCCGGCCCTGTGGAAAAGATATCTATGATCCTCTCTAGTCCAACCCCTTTCTGTGCAGATTTGTCCTTTAAGGGTTATTCTCAAGATATTTGCCCCATCTAATTTTAAAAAACGCAGGCATTAAGGTTACCACCAATTCTCTTGGGAGATGATTCCACAGACTAATAGATCCTCACCATTATATAATGTTGCCTGGTGTTGAGCTGAAATTTTCCTTTTTTCCATTTCATCCCATTACTCTTCGTTTCCCACAGCTTGTGCCACCTTAAACAGTGCTTCAGTTCCTCTTGCTAACCACTTTATATTAATTTTCAAGTTTATCTTTGTAGGTAGAGTTGGTGATGGATGGTACTTAATTTTTGCAAAATAATTAATATTATATTTCCTTTCATGTTTTGGTTAAAATTGAAAATTGAAAAAAATAATTTTTGAAAAATTTCAATTAGCTGTAGTTGCAAGCACTGTAGTATTGCTGTCCTGTTTCCCTTTTACAATCTAAAGTAGTTATAAATTGCAGTGCTATAGAATCTCTGTGTTTTATTTTTACAGTTATAATTAGTAACTCTTGTGACATTCCACTGAAATGAAGGTAGCAGCACTTTGATTTCCTCCTAGCAGACATACAGATGTCAATTTCATATATTGTTTAAAATATACTGTAGTCCACCTCCTTTTCAACCCA
>NW_020696395.1:0-8217 GCF_002925995.2 Terrapene triunguis | reverse complement strand
CTGGCCGCTGGGGGGGAGACCGGAGCCGCCGCCGGGGCTCGCCGCCCTCCCCCAGGGGCTCCGGCCGCCCCCCCCGGCAAAAAAGCCAGAGCCGGCCCTGTTTCTGAGACAGGTTGTATGGAATGAAGGCAGTTTGGACATGTCATACTTTTTCATTCCCCAGCTTTTTCTTTTTATCAGAGCTGCGTATTTTCAAATTATTTATGAGGGTGCATAAATATCTACAGTGTCTGTGTACATATGTAGACACCATAGTTGAAGAGAGAGAACAGTGAGACCTAGTTCACATGACTAACTGGCACAATAAAAATAAATAGCAAGTAATAATGGGAGAAATTCTGGACTTATTGAATTCAGTGGAAATACTTCCTTTGGGTGAAATCCCAACCTCATTGAAATCAGTGGTTTAAATATAAAAGGAAAATGTAAGCTGAATAGCAGGAAAGATTTCTAACAGTGGACTAGATTGTGACTTTGCCATAAGCCCTATGAGCACTTTGCAGACTTATTAGAGGTGCAGGAATGGTTCTGCCCATTCCCTGCTACTCCTCACCACCTGTGTTGAGGCAGTGGACGAGAGACAGGAGGGGAGCAAAAGTAGTGGGCCCAAGTATCATCTTACCCCTGTGCACTTGGACCCGGAGTTCTTACTCACTCTTATAACCCTGCATCAGTGCACAGTTTCAAATTAGAGTACTGAGTTCGATTTATGCTGGATAGTAGCCTACCAAGGGAAGTGATGGAGCTGCATTGGTTGGGGCATTTAAGACAAAACTGGACATTGCACCAGAAAATATGCTGTAGGGTCAAGTATGTGTGGCATTAAGAAATTAGGTAGGTACATTATGGAGTTCTTCTCTTTCTGTAATGTCAGGTACTGGCTACTGATGGAGAAAGGAGGTCCAATTAGACACATCAACTATCTGTTTGGTATGGCAAAGCTCACGTTCCTTCATTTTGTGCTTCATTTCTTTTGCAGGGTCTTTATTTGTTTTCTCTGCAGAATTACTGTTCAGTAACAGTAATTTCAGTGAAGTTTAAAGAAAACAGTTTGGAGTGACACCATATAATGACAATGTGATATCATTCTGATAATATAAATTCTGGTAGCCTCATTAGTTCTCTTGATGAGAATTCTTATAGGCTCAATTGTGTGATGTTTAGCAACTTATTTAGGTTCACTTGTCATTTTGAGCCTTAACAATTAATTGTTCATGAATGTCAGTTAACTTGCAAACTTGAAGCAGTTGGTTGGTCGGAGTTCACATCTTTGAGGAAAAACGTATTACAATTAATTTTTACAAGATGAAACTTTAAGATCACTTCTTTAATTCCCAGAATTTTAGCTGAAATGTAGCTCTTTGATAAAAAGGAAATGTTTTCGGATTTCTCTCCAGTTCAGAGATGTTATGAAAAAAAACCAGTTGTATTTTCACAGTTAAGCATCAATATTATTTGGATATCAGCAAAATAATTCAGAGAAGGGAAAAAAAATCTTAGAAATTATAGTTGAAGTTCTCTACTCACTCAGGTTAATTTAAGAAACAACTAACTAACTAGGAAGTGTGGTGGAAGTTGGGAGGGAGGGATAGCTCAGTGGTTTGAGCATTGGCCTGCTAAACCCAGGGTTGTGCATTCAATCATTAAGGGGGCCATTTAGGGATCTGGCCCAAAAATTGGGGATTGGTCCCGCTTTGAGTAGGGGGTTGGACTAGATGACCTCCTGAGGTCCCTTCCAACCCTGATATTCTATGACTTTTGAAGACATTCTCATTTCTAATTTATAAAAAAAAAAGTAGTAAATTATTTTTGTTCTTTCATCCTTAGTCTACCTGACAATATCTTAAGTACTGACTGATGGATCCCTTCTGAGACTGCCTGCAGTTTAATATACAGAAAAGTGAAGAAAATACAGGTCCTTGTATTCATATTGCAACATGGGTCCAGAAGAACTGGACCCCAATTTATCTGTATGTACACATAACCATCTTAATAAAACTTATAGTTGCCCAAAATGACTGATTAACTATACCTCAATACTTGAAGCATTCAAGGTGTTTCCTAGAGTAAGTACTTCAAAGGGAGATACAAGAGAATACAGATACCGTGGTAACTATACCTATTTAGCTAGAGGTAAAATTGGCTAATGTTTTAAGGTTGATGTATCTCTTCATATACATACATGCATATCTGGATGTGTGACTAAATCTTCAGCCATACCACAACTTGGGTTGTTATCTCATGAAATCATCAGCTCTCTCAAAGTAAGCAGGGTTGGGCCTGCTCAGTGCTTCATTGGAAAACCTCCAAGCAAACACACAAAATCCACAGGAGCTGTCATTAGTAAAACAAAGGATGCTGCAACAAGTGGCACCAGTGATTCAGTATGCAGCTCTCTTCCAGCTGAGTCAGTACTAAACCAATGCCCAAGCAGTATGGGAGGGGATGTTGTGGTGCAGAAAGTGCCACCCTGCAGGTAAGATGGAACTGACAATCTGATCATCAAGCCCCGATATCGTGGCCAAATTTCAGTTTGGATAAATACATGCTGGTTATAGAACCTGTGTTTTCCTGTGCTTCCAACTGGATACACTATTCTTGTCCCAAAGTTGTTGTGAATTGTTACTCAGCTGTTGCATTCTTAATCAAATATGCTGCATTTCAGTCATGCATGAAGAGATTCCTGTATCTTGCCACATGAAGTGTTTTAGATCCCTTATCCTTCATTGAAATGCAGTCAATTTCCAGGATGAAATCCAGGATATGATCTATTACTGTCAGCACCCCTGCAGAACACGTTTGGACAAAAGTGAAGCATGATATCCAATTGAAACCACAGGGAAAACATAATTAGGATGAAATCAGCATTTAATTTCACTCAACACATTTAAAAAAAATACCCAGGTCATGCCTGGTGAAGAGGCATAGACAACTTTTTTTTTTATTAGTGTTAAAAACTGTAGTAGTAGGCATCCTTCAGTCTTGAGAGACCCTACGTATGCGCCCCTGAGAGGTAAAGATGTACTCAGTTGTTTTTATGGCAGCTGCAGATGTGGCTGAAGAGATCCACTTGAGAGAGACCATCTCTGCCACATCTGTTACATTTAAAGGTGATGTTTCAACCCTTTGGGCTCTGCCTTCTTCAAGCTCTTTTCTCCTCTGCTAAGTTTGACTGCTTCCTCTTGTAACTCCGGAGACCTTTGTTAATCTCTTGTTTCCAAAGGCTGCGGTCTTGGGTGTGATCTTCCCATTTGTCCACATCCATTTCTCTGAGGTCTTGCTTGCACACATCCTTGAAATGCAATTTTGGGTGTCTTTGGGGTCTTTTTCCAGATGCCAATTCGCTGCAGAGGATGTCCTTTGGTATGCACTCATCATTCATTCAGCACACATGCCCAAGCCAGTGGAGGCGCTTCTGTTTGAGGAATGTTTGCATGCTGGGTATGCTTGAGCACCTATGTTGGTGACTCTGTCCCTCCAGGAGTCTCCGAGCTATGTTAAAAATAACATAGCTGTGATAGTGCTTGAATGAGTAGTTTTGCACCACAGCAAAATTTGTCCACATCTACTAACATGAGATAAATGAGCTTCTGTTCTAAACTCAGTGTTTTCTTTATTTATTATTGTAATATATTCACTTTTTGATGGGGAAAGGGAGCTAAAGCCCTTCCAAGCCCCATTTGTCTACTCCATGGTTCACAAGGAGGGGAGCAAGTGTAAAACTAATGAATCTAAGTAAGTTTCTCTTAAAGCACTGACGTCTCTTATAGTTTGAGTAATTCCTATTAGCTTTAAATGAATTTTTGACAGGAGGAAAATCTTAGCTTTTAACATGAAATAGTTTTGTAGGGAATAACAATACTATCAAACTTTTTAGAAACAGCAGTTTGTAAAACTTGGCAGTTCCACTACACAGGGTTTTGTGTGAACTTTTACTCCAGTTTCAGTTCTTATTGGTTCTTCCAACAAATTCAAATGATCAAAAAACCCTATCACCTGTTTTAGCCAAAAACCAACCCCCCCCCCCCCCACCTAGCTTCACTTTAAAACAATGTGGGCCTTGTTTTTTTCAAACTGGGCTCAGTATTGTATTTTGACTAAAAAAAAAAAAGTCAGCAAGATTAAACTGGAAGTTTTTTATTTAGCCTAACTCTCAAACTTAACCAGCTTGCCACCTTTTCTTCCTCACTTTAGCTCCCTCTAGTGTTCACGTATATATTGCACTTACTCATTCAACTAGCTTTTGATGCCAGTTACAACACAAAGTTTTGTTCCAGAAACTGGCAAATTTTGATGAACCTGGTCCAAGTTCTGAATTTGTAGCAAAAGCCCATAACTTGACAAGTGTAATATGGCTTCTAGTTTCACTGTGAACACTTCATACAGCTGCAAAAAATAGCTGACCAAAAGAAAACATAATTTCATTAATTTAACATATCTGCTTAGCTAACATCCTGTGACAAAAACTCCTTAGAGTTTAAATGAAGTGCTGCCTGATGGAGAAGGGCTGCCAGCTCTGCTCCCTTGGGGTTGGATTGATGGGATGGCCATGCTAAACCTGAGAGGCGCAGAGCTGTGTGGTTGGAGCAAGCAGAGCTTGGTGGTCAGGATCAGGGGGAGCTGCCTTTGCCTGAGATGGAAGCACAGTTGCGGAGGTGTGTGTGTGTGTGTGTGTGTGTGTGTGTGTGTGGTGGTGAGTGGCCAGGAAAGTCCCAATGGCAATGAATGAGGGGCTGGGTATGAGTTGATGGCCTATAGGGTGTGGGGAGGATGTTTGGGGCAGTGGCCAGCAGGGCTGAAGTGGTTGGCTGCAGTGAGTGGGACGTATGTTAGGACTGCTGGGATGTGTGTGGGGGGCTGGTGGAGGGTTGTTGGGGGTATGTGTCATGGAGAGAGGGGCAGTCGAGGGGGGAGTGTCAGTGTGTGGGGTGGGGGTGCTTTGCTGTTTAGTTTACAGAAGTTGAGACTCCCAGTTTCTACAGTGCATGGGGCCCCATCATTCTTTAATCTGGGCCTGAACACCAGTTAATACTACCCCTCCTCTCCCACTTAAATTAACGTTGTTGTCACTTAGTGACCCTCAGAATATAAACTCATTCTGCCCCCTTATACACAGATTCCAGCCCTTTCCCACCTCACGAATTAATACTGACTCCACATACACCCCCAGTAAGTTAATATGGCCCCTGCTGCCTCAGCACACAAATTAATATGGCCCTATTCCCAAATACCCCCTGATTCTGCTGCTTCTGGTCATGCTCTCCTCTTGGACCAGTGCCAGCAATTCTTCAGGCCTGGGAGGGAGTGAGGGCATCTCCAACAGGGGCCTCTTCATCACACCTCCCAGATCAGGTACAGGGTTAGCTCAAGTGGAGGCATGGGGTGGGGCCCCCACTTGCAGCCAGAGCTGCTGATCCTGCAGGGACTTGCTGATCTGAGCACACAGAGTTAAAGTAATATAAGAATAGTATAAGTAAACCCTTGAGTGTGCAGCAGGAGGCAGCGCTTGCTGCTCTGTGCTGATGAATTAGGCACATGCAGCAGCTCTGATTGGCTGCCCTTTCCAAGGAAGTGGAGGAATTGAGGAGTGGGAGGGGAAGCAACCAGTCCGGTGCAATTTGTCTGTAGACTAAGAATTTTTCCCTCTAGACACATAGGAGAGTCTGAAGACTCCCAGTCTATAGAGAAAACGGTATTGTTTGCAGATTAAAATCAAACATTTCTTCCTTGCAAAGTGATAAAAAATGTGTACTTCAAAAGAAAAATGTTAAAAGGCCAGTCTTTCAAATCCAACTTAAAGCAGTAGCTGTCTGAGTTTAGATTGCTATTCACCTGTGTTCCACACAAACCTGATATTTCACTATCTATTTCTGTGCAATTGACAGAAGTGCGAAAATCACAAAGCCGAGGTTATAAAAAAAAACTTATAAAAGGTTTAAGAAATTAACTTGCATCAGTTCAAGCTTCCAATGTTACTTTTTTATTATAAACCCTCATTTTTAGGTCTTGATGCTCAGTAAGGCAGCCAGGGTCATATACTTGAACCTTGTGATGACATATATTAATAGGTTCAGTCCCAAGGGGGTGGGGGGAAGAAAGCAATGTGTTTTTTGGCTCCCTCCGAATGTATTTTTCTGTTCTTTCTTAAAATGAAATACATTATATACCTGTTTATAATTTGAGACTATGGAATAAACAACTCTGGATACATAAAGGCATATAGATTGTAGCATTTATGCCAAAGCCTGACACTGGAGGCAGTATGGAGCCATATTTGTTCAGGAGGAATTCCGGGGGCTACAATCTGAAATAAGCCTCTTACAGTACCTGGTGTGTGAGGAAATGCAAAAGCTACTACAACCCTTTAAGGTATGCAGCATACTCCCCCATTGAATGGCTGGCAATTCCCCTGGCCAGCAGGATATATTTGTGGAGGCCTTTCCTATCCCCTTTTGGGGTACTGTCTACCCTGAGTAGTAAGGAGGGAGCAACCCCTGCATTGACTTGAGAACAAGGATAGCAATTTTGCCTGGCCCATAGATGTACAGTGCAAAGGGATGGGGAGGGGTTTCTTCCTCTCTCCCATAATGAGGACTAAGCAGCATCTAGCCACAAGTCAAGATTTCATAGGTGCTGTTCTACATTTGGTTTTAACAGACTGTGTGAGATTCTTTACTTCTTTCCTTCAAACATTTTTCAGTTTTGTCTGCTCTCAGTTGCATTTTCTTTTAATTTTGTTGTTTGTATGCTAAACTGAGACTTGGTAATTGTTTAGTGAAACATAACATTTGACATATCAGATCATTAGGGTGCACTTTATACCTTGTGATTCAGAGACACAAAAGGAAAACGCCCATGACAGCACCTATAAGTACAGCATTGTACAACCAGATAGCAGGAAATCCTTTCAATCTAGATGATCAGTTTGTCTTGAAATGAGATAATATGATCATTCCTAGCTTGCATCAATACTCTATAAAGTCATCCATTTAAAAAAAAATCCTGTCTGCAGTATTTATAGGAAAATATGAATGAAACTTGTCATGGAATATTTCTACTGTTACTGTAACATGCACTAAGCTCAGTTTTTTTTAACTAGATTGCATTCTTCCACAGGGGAAAGGAATCTGGTTTGGTGGGTAGGGCACAGAACTGGGACTCAAAACACCTGGGTTCCATTTGCAGCACTGCCATTGAGCTGCTGTGTGACTTGGAACAAGAAACAACCTCTGTCTGTTGCCCTTTTCTGTAATGGGGTTAATAATTCTTACTCACCTTTATAAAGTCCTTTAAGAGCCATAGCTGAAAAGTATTACGTATTAAGTCTGCTAGAGTTTCTGTAGGTGGAATCTAGAAGCACTTAGAGAATGACAGACTGGGATTAATTCATTCTTTGATTAATTAGAGTTCCAGCTTTCCCAATGACAAGAGTGCAATGTAATACCTATTACCTTGGTGAGTGCTAGGACACAACTTCAAATCTGTTAGTGTTAAGTAACAGTACTACTTGCACCAGCTCTAATTTAAAGGTTGCACAGTTTTGCATCATCTTTGAAATATAACACCAGAGATGCCTAGTTTTCCAGTGCAGCATTTTGCAAAGGTCAGGGTCAAATCCTGAGTTCTTTACTCATTCTCTTTAATGGGAATCTGTCTAGATGATTGGAGTGGAAACTTGAGTAAAGCCAAATAAAAAAACTAAGGATTCAATCCTATTGTTTTTATGCGCTTGCAAACAGTTGCCTTCGATTACTAAAATGTGAATAGAAAATTTATACTTGGTGCAAAAATCACTCCCCATTTTATTTTTAATGTTTCAAACTTGTGTTTAAACAGACCCATAACCAGTACTGATTATATATGCTTTTTCAATAATACTGCAGCTATGTAGTGCTATTTTACTGTGTGTCATGAACCAATCAGCTCTGTGTTTATACAAGAGATGAGATGTATCAGAACTCTGAACCCCTGTATAGTAAGATGTATTTCATTTTGGTGTTTTGATTTAAAACCATTAGAGAAATTCAGCTTCAGAGCAGGGTTCATTGGCGGGCTTGGCTTGAACTCATATATAATCTATACTACACTAAATGTCATTCTGGCTAATTTCATTTAACCACATACAGTGTAAGCTGTTGTGATTTTGCATTATCTAGATCAGTGGTTCTCAAACTAGGGCCGCCGCTTGTTCAGGGAAAGCCCCTGGCGGGCCGGGCC
>NW_020696394.1:0-8911 GCF_002925995.2 Terrapene triunguis | reverse complement strand
CAACCCACTTCTTCGGATGCATATATGCATCCGAAGAAGTGGGTTGTAGCCCACGAAAGCTTATGCTGTAATAAATTTGTTAGTCTCTAAGGTGCCACAAGTATTCCTGTTCTTTTTGCGGATACAGACTAACACGGCTGCTACTCTGAAATCTGCTAAGCAAGCCTCTCTGACTCTGTCTGAGCTGCCCACACTTTCTGCATCAGGTGGTTAATAGAGTTTGGCCTCACCTATCACTAAGAGACAAACTATTCAGATGTCAAACATGATTCCATTCCCAAACTATAGATACAGGGCCCCTTCGCCCTGGATAGAGATGGTTGTTCTCTATCCAGTTTCAACAGGTTAAAATTCATAGTGTGTGTGATGGGTTGGATCACAGAAACCCCCTTGCGACTGCCACCTGATGTACTGGAACTATCTCTGAGCCCACTTTCCTTGCCAGTTTGGGACTCCAGTACCTTGCCTTGTTTGAGCCAGACATGCTTGCCTGCTGCAAACACAGATCCAAGTCTGAACCATGTCCCCCACAAGCTGCAGGCTTAACTGAAAACAGCTTAAGAAGTGCTCCTGTCTCCAGCACTCAGGTGCCCAACTCCCAATGGGGACCAAACCCCAAATAAAACTGTTTTGCTTATACAGGGTAAAGTCATAAATTGTTCACCATCTGTAACAGAGAGAGATATGCACAGCTGTTTGCTCCCCCCCCCTCAGGTATTAATACATACTCTGGGTTAATTAGTAAGTAAAAAATGATTTTATTAAATACAAAAAGTAGGATTTAAGTGGTTCTAGTAATAACAGACCGAACAAAGTAAATTACCAAGCAAAATAAAATAAAACACGCAAGTGTAACCCTAATACAGTAAAAACTAAATGCAGGTAAATCTCACCCTCAGAGATGTTCCAATAAGCCTCTTGTACAGACTAGACTTCCTCCTAGTCTGAGTCCAGCAATCACTCACACCCCTGTAGTTACTGTCCTCTGTTCCGGTTTCTTTCAGGTATCTCCTTGGGGTGGAGAGGCTATCTCTTGTGCCAGCTGAAGACCAAATGGAGGGGTTTTCCCAGGGGCATATATAGTCTCTATCGTGGGTGGAAACCCCTCTCTCCCCCTGTGTAGAATCCAGCTACAAAATGGAGTTTTGGAGTCACATGGGCACATGTCCATGCATGACTCAGTTTTCTACAGGACGTTCCCAGGAAAGCTCAGATGTGGATTGGCGTCCATTGTTAGCTTAAGTGTTTCTTGAATGGGCACTTACTGAGAATAGTCTTTTCTCAAGAAGCAGACCAAATGCTTCACTGAGGCTACTTAAAATCAAACAAGTACATAGCCAGTATTCATAACTTCTAATACAAACATGATACATGCATACAAATAGAATGAATATATTCAGTAGATCATGACCTTTGCAGAGATATGTTACATGGCATATCTAGCATAAAACATATTCCAGTTATTTTACACTCGTAAGCATATTTCTATAAAGCATTATGGGGTGCAACGTCACAGTGTGGTTGGCACTCCAGGGTACCCATAGCTGTGCTGAAAGAGGATCAAGGAAGAACCATATTGTAACAGATTACTGACTTGGACATAGTTGTGTCTATACAGGACCTTGGACACTGCTTCAAGTTTTAAATAATTGAATCTAGTATTGGAAGAAGGGATGTTATCTTTTGTGCATGAAGTTGTCTTCATAGACAGCCTTATCTTTCCTGGCTGGTGACATGGACTTTGAGAGAGACGTGATCTTACCAGGATCTGTTCTGGAATAATTGTTTTATGAAGGAACAATTTTTAAATTTAGCCTTGCAACCGTGGAATTCTAAATATAGGGTTCAAAGGGGCATGCTCCTTGATTTCAGTATTGTTTTGTTAAATGATTATCTGTAGTTGTTGTCATATCCTGTTACCATCCCCCTCCTGTGAGAAAACGCCCTTCATGTTTAATTAAACAATTTTCAGGAAACAAGCCAACTCAGTTGTCACACTTTACTAGGAAGGGTTTGCTGCAGTTAAGAATGTGCTGTGATGAAGAGCAGTCCATTCAAATCAGTCTTACTAGTTTAGAAAAGAGAGATTTTTTTTTATGGCCTCTGATAGAAGTTTGTGGAACTTATTGTTTGTAAAGTTGGGGGTTGGCTTTTCTTTACCTTATCTCTGTTGTCAAAGCTGCATTCCTAGTAGGTGGCAAGGGGGGGGGGGGGGATTGGCTTTCCAATGAGGTGTTCCTGTAATGAGGGAACACCTTTGTTTTTTCTTTTAACAGCTTCCTATTGTTTGGAACTGTGAATTGTACTCTTCCATGCTATTCTAGTTCTTTGCTCCTTCCTAAATCACTTTTCTATGCATTTATTACTTAAAGTTGTGTTACTTTGTACAGTGATTGTAATATGTGTGGATTTCATCAGTCTCCCTCCAACCAGCAACAACTGTAATAACACCAGCATGGGATCTATGTAGTAGATCCTTCTGGCTTCAGAAGATAGGACTTGTGAAATGAGAAGATTTGTTCTTTCTTTCAGTGTTACTGGGATTGTGTTGCCTTTTTTTTGCTTGACTCTAGACACTCGCATGAATTCTCTTCTGCATTGCACTAATAGGTAGACAATGCCACTTCTTTGTTAACTTTGTTAATTATGCACATTTTCATTTGTGTGCTGTTGTGCATCTTTAAAATATTTTTTCTAAACAGAAAGATGCCTCTGGACTTTCATCCCATACTTTGACTTCTGAGAGCATTCCTTATAAACACTAAGGTGAAGCCAGTTTTGCAGGTTTAAAAGATGGGATTTTTTTTTTATCAGAATCTATTGATTTCAGTTTGCTACTTTGTTATCCAAACATGTGGATTTTGGCAATTCAGTTCCCACTCTAGGATATTGTATAGTGTAGATTGCTAGATACACTTTTGTTCCATATAGTACCTGCTGCTGGAGTACAGGAGTACTCTGAAACCTGCTGCTCTTGAGTTTAGTATTTGAAGGTCAAACTTGGCTTAGTAAAAGCAGATTTTCCAGGGCTTTAAAAAAATTTGCTTATTTCTAAAAGTAAAGAGTTGCTTGGCGGGCTTCTTGGACTCCTTCCTTCCGTAAAATGTCTTTTCTAAAATAAATAGCTATTATTCTGTGAATTATGGAATTTTTCCCCCCCCTCGTGCTTCAACTTGGCACAAAATGCAAGCACTTCTCTGCTCAGCAAACTTTGTTCCTAGATGGCTTGTCAGGAAGTTTAAGCTTAGTTCTCTTGAGTCATCTCAGTATAAATAAATGTGTAGGTAGTGAAATGCTGACTTCATTTCCTACATTGAGTGAGGGGAAACTGAGAGGAGGAAGGCAAGGATTTAAAAAAAAAAAAGGAGGGGGAGAGGAGGAATATTCTTCCTGCTTGCCCATTATTCTGCAAGATAGTCAGGAATTTGCTTTTCAATTATTGGGCAGAACACCTACTGGGCATTTCTTTCTAATGTAGCAGTCCCCATCCTGTGGGGCGGGCCCCTCGGGGGGTGCCGAGGAACATCCGGGGGAGCACAATGGGCCTGGGCTAGCCCCCGGGCGGTGGGGAGGGAGCACCACCGCCCTGCTCTGCCCCCAGTTCTGCCCCGACCCAGTCGCAGTCCAATCCGCCCGCACACTACAAATCCGGTTACCCCAAGTAACCAGCCTCTGCCACCGGGAGGGGAGGGGTCAGGGGGGCAGGAAGAGCAGCATCTGGTGCTGGAGCCTGGAGGAGCACTCAGGGATGGCTTTGGCAAGAGAGGTACCGGTGGCCATAGGCGCTAACTCTGTGGGTGCTCCAGGGCTGGAGAACCCATGGAAAAAAATTAGTGGGTGCTTAGCACCCACCAGCAGCCAGCTCTCCCCCTCTAGTAGCGCCTCCCATCTGCCTGCGGCCCCGCCAATCAACTGTTTCCTCTCCCTCCCAGCACCTCTTGCCTGCTGCGATCAACTGTTACGTGGTGTGCAGGAGGCGCTGGGGAAAGGGGGAGGAGCGGGGAAAGGGGGAGGAGCGGGGAAAGGGGCAGAACTGGGTGGGAAGAGATGGGGCAGGAAAGAGGCATAGAGGGGGCTTGGGGGAAGGGGATGTGTGGGGGGCAGGGCCTGGGGTGGGGGCTTGGGAAAAGGGGGCAGGTGGGGGCAGACCTGGGGGCAGGGAATTGAGCACCCCCAGGCTCCAGAGGAAGCCAGCACCTGACAAGGAGGAAGAGATGTAGATGTGTGACCTTGATTTATGCTAGTGGGAGGAGGGGGAGATAGGGATGGAGAGGGGAAGAAGTTCAGGTAGAGCTGGTAGGAACAGTAGAGAGGTGAATGTAACAAGGATGGGGAGAAAAGAGGAGGACCGATGGTATGATGCAGCCGAGGCGTGTGGTGAGAGTCGTGGGTGAATGGCAGATGGACAAGGTTACAAAGAAAAGCTTGAAAAATGTTGTGTAGGCATAGGAAGGGAAAGGGACAGCAGCACCTGACCTGGCCAGGCTGCTGGAGTGTGTTTTCCTAGGAAGAGGGAAGAAGGTGACTAGGCTTCACCACTGGGAGTATCTGGGTGGAGAAGACACTGGGGGAAGAGTGGATTTATGAGGTTTGCATCAGTTCCCCCTGCTGGTCAGCTATTTCTTAAGTTATTTCCTAATTTTTGGACTCTTTAGAGATTCATCACAGAGCAGCTGGCCTTTTTTAAAGGCTCTGGTGTATAAACAGTTGTGCTTATATCTTCTTCTCTGGGAAAGTCCACTGATCCATGACCGTGGTTTTACTCTTGATTGCAGCTCCTTGGAGGATGGGGATGGAGGGAAGGCCAGGGTTGAGGCAAATGGCACCAGAAGTAAGGAGGAGGAAGAAGAGGCAGAGGAGAGTGTGGCTATGGGATCTTGATTTGTGCTGGTGGGAGGAGGGGGGAGATAGGGATGGAGAGGGGAAGAGGATGCTGTAGAGCTGGTGGGAACAGTAGAGGGGTGAGAAACCAGGCTCTCGATCAAAGCAGGTTGCATGTGACCACACCCCTGAAGACCCAGCCTGCCACTGTGACTTGCTTCTAGTAGCTGCAGGGAGGCTTTAATGAACTTCTTGCTCAGAGAACCAAGAAAATAAAACAACCAAAAAGGTATTGCATTGTTTAACTGTTACTGGGCAAGATTGCTTGGAAATAGTGTTGCCAGGTGTCTGGTCTCGACCAGAATGCCCCGTTGAAAAGGGACCTTGGCAACTCCGGTCAGCACCACTGACCGGGCTGTTAAAAGTCCAGTTGGTGGGGCTGGCAGGCTCCCTACCTGGCTCCGCGTGGTTCCCTGGAAGCAGCGACACGTCCCTCGACTCCTTGACGGAGGCGTGGCCAGAGGGGCTCCACGCACTGCCCCCGTCCCAAGCACCGGTTCCGTAGCTCCCATTAGTTGGGAACTGCGGCCAGTGGGAGCTGTGGTGGCTGCACCTGTGGGCGGAGACAGCGTGCAGTGCTGCCTGTCCGCCTAGGAGCCAAAGGACATGTCGCAGTTTTCAGGGAGCCCCCCGAGGTAAGCGCTGCCTACACCCCAACCCCCTGCCCACTCACCCAAACTCCCTCCCAGAGCCTGCATGCCGCGCCCCTTCCACACCCAACCTCCTGACCCAGCCTTGAGGCCCCTCCCGCACTCAAACTCCCTCCAGGAGCCTGCACCCGACACCCCCTCACGCACCACAACTCCCTGCCTCAGTCCCAAGCCCCTCCTGCACCCAAACTCCCTCCCACACCCCTGCACCCCAACCTCTTGCCCCAGCCCAGAGCCCCCTCCCGCACCCTGAACCCCTCATTTCTGGACCCAGCCCAGAGCCTGCACACCCAGCCCAGAGCGTGTACCCCTTCCACTCCCCAATCCCCTGTCTCAGCCCTGAGCTGCCTCCCACACTCCGAACCCCTCGGTTCCCCCTCCCAAGCCCTGAGCCCCCTCTTGCACCCCAAACTCCTCATTTCTGGCCCTATCCCGAAGCCCTCACCCTCTCCTTCAACCCACCCCCCTGCCCCAGCCTGGTGAAAATGAGTGAGTGAGGGAGGGTGGGGCAGAGCAAGCAACAGAGGGAGGGGGATGGAGTGAGCAGGGGCGGGGCCTAGGGGTAGGGACAGGGCAAGGGTGTTCGGTTTTGTGCGATTAGAAAGTTGGCAACCCTATTTGGAAAAACCCCTTCTGATACTGAGGTAGCTGGCTCCAGCAGCTTCCAGTGCAGTATGTCTGGATGGGCCTTTCTGGCAGGGACACCAAACAGGCAACCAGAGAAATTGAGAAATTGTTAGGAAGGGGTGAAACGCTTGTGCTGCGGCTTGGCTGGGCCATGCTGCTTTTCACTCTCCTCCATACAGCCAGCCCTGGAGGGACGAGAGGGATAGCAGCCCAGACATGGACAAACTTGTAGGATGACCATGTGTGAGGTGGTCCCCCAAATGGGGGCAAGTGGAAGGAATTTTCAAAGTGTTGGTTCAAGGCTACATCAGTAGAATGAATTTTAGGCAGACATGTCTAGCGTAGTTTACACTTTAGCATTAAATGCAACTCCAAAACCAAGCTTATTGTCATCCCCCTCTTCCTCCAACAGGAAGGAAACATGAGTATGAAGATTGCAGTATGTCATCTGCTTCAGACAGGGGTAATTGATCTTCCAAAGAACAAGACGACGTAGGGCTCTACGCCATCCTCTTCCTAGTGCCCAGGCATTCCAAAGACAGAGGAGCACTCAGCCAGAAGTTCTTGAACAAATTTCCATCTACAGTGCAAAAGAGTGTGGTGAACTGGTTACTGGAAAGTGACCATATGCCATCTTAGGCCTCTGGGGCTTTGCCTTCACTTTAAATTTCCGACCAGCTACCAACTGAGAAGTCCTGGATTGGGCTAGATGAGACATGGGTAAAATGCCAGATGCCATATAACACTTGTCTGCTAGTGTTCCAACCTTGCTGCTGTTAGCAAAGTGGCACTGGTGGTAGCAGTTTGGACATTTTTCTGGAAAAAGGCCCAGATACATGTTGTATTTGGATACAGATCATGTTTAAAGCCAACTGTGCAGGGTTAGATGAGACAGTGGTAGAAGTGTCTGTGCCCTGATTTACAGTAAAGCTTAGTAGCATTGGTGTAGCTGAACTACTGCTGAAAAATTGGTTAAGAATTTACTTCTTACAGGCACGCCCTTCGTGATGTGCCTTCTTCCATTTACACTCAAAACTCAATCCTATTGTCTGAAGTTTAGCAAGGCTGCTTTTTCTTTAGTTCACTTTGCACTGCCAAAACAAGTGACTTTAAACTTTGTGGCTCAAGTGCTTTATAACACTGTTGGGCCAGCCCACGTTTTCATGCATGCTAAAGCTCTCCCCACTACACAAACAGCCTGTTTGTAATCCCACATGTGCCCACACTGTGCATGGCAAACTGTATTAGAACTTGGTTGGACCACAACAGAATTAAATCCATTATTAAACTCACCAGCAAGACCCATAGTGTGGTAAGGCTCCTTTCAAGACATGTTCCTCCTCTTCAGCAATGCATGGTTTTTGTAGGTTGCTTCTGGTGCTGTCCTGTACTGTCATTAATCTCCAAGCAAAGGGAAAAAAATCCATCAAAGCTGTTGACTTCGTTCTTTCTCTCAACCATCCACCACCAACTTGTATGTTCAGTTTGTATTAAACTGTGTATAAACAGTACTTCTGCTTATGTGACTCATTCACAGACAGACCCCACTTGTAATTAACAAAAACGTCTTTCATGCTTTGTGAATTTCTTAAGGTCCCAGGGCACAGAACAAACCCTTTGCACACAGAGGTTTTACAGTACTGCAGGTGAAGATAATTTCATTCTTTGTGAATGAAAAACAGTTGTCACTCTGAGCAACATACGTCCTCGTAAAGTTGCTTCTGATAAAAACTTATTGCACGTCTGCTTTTTGCACTTATTGCACTTCTGCTTTTTATAGAAATCAATTAATAATGCCTCTTTTCCAAAGATCAATTGTTCAATGATGTTACCAAAGGAAGGTGAACCTAGAGTAGTATTTTTCCTTTCCTGACTTAGGGCATGTCTACATTACAAGCAGTACAGATGTGATGCTGCAGCTTACACCGCTGTAGTGTAGACACTTGCTACAGTGACAGAAGACGTTTTTTCTATTGCTGTTATTAATCCACCCCGTTGAGAGGTGATCTTCTATTGACCTAGTGGTGTCTACACCGGGGCTTAGATCGGCTTAACTATGTCTCCCAGGGATGTGAATTTTTCACCTCACTGACTGATGTAGTAGCTAGGTCGACCTTAGATTTAGGTGTAACTGGACCTGAGATGTTAAGACTTGGTGCTGGTAAGTGACGAGGTGCATAGTAGTATGCATATGAATTTTTTTTCTTTGAAATGCAATTTTTCATTTTCATCTTAGTTAGAGAGAGGCTTAAGCCTGAATACTGAATTCAAATAACCCTGACTTTTTGGAGAAGTTCAGATCTGGACTTTATGGCTTTAGTCCATTTCTAACTTCAGTTGAAAGTGAAGGGATCTGTGTTTCAGGGGAAGTGGGTTTATGGATACATGATACCTCTAACTCAAGTGAAGGGCAAACTCCCCCGATACATGTATAGACCGAATGCTCATTTAGAGAAGGAGTGAAATAATTTGTCACAAGTAGTTCTTCTGTGGAAAACTAGCAACAACAATCTCTGTTCTCTGCAACTCGCTTCACTCTACCACAGTGAAAGAGGGTGTGATGTTTGCTTTAAGACTGAGCCTTGGTCTACACACAGATTTTTGTATTGGTATTACTATTTCAGGTAGAGGGGTAATATTTTTTAACCAAAACAAGTAGTTGGGTCCAACCTCTAGAGAGGACTTAGTTATGCTAGTATCAGAGGGGTAGCCATGTTAGTCTGGATCTGTAAAAAGCAACAGAGGGTCCTGTG
>NW_020696393.1:0-1070 GCF_002925995.2 Terrapene triunguis | reverse complement strand
CAGATCAAGATAACCTTTGGACGATAAATAGTTTTCATGACTAGGTACAGGAAGTATAAAAGCTGGCCGCCAGAGCTCAGTGAGGCCCCAGCCACCGCAGGGAGCAGACGTGCGTCCGGGAGCTCCCGGCCGGGAGACCTCCGAGGCCGTTGCCCTAACTGGCCGGAGCTACCCCGAGCCCGCTACGAGGAGGAGCCGCCGGAGCCCGTCCGCTCCCGTCATTGGGAGGAGCCGTCGGACCTACCCCGCGCCACCTACGAAGGCGAGGAGCCCCCAGAGCCCCTCCGCCCCTGCTGTTACCCGGAGGAGCCGCCGGAGACTCAGTGGCCGGATTTCCCCAAGGAGCTGCCAGACCTGCCCCCAAGTCCCGGACCAGAGGAACCGATGTTGCTGGACTGGCCCGAGCCCGGCGTCACCAACGAGATAGGCCCCGAGAGGGAACACGGAAGTAGCCCGGGGGTAGCCGACCCTGGTCAGGCTGCAGATGCATGTGAGCCGATGTCAGTGTGTTTCGGGCAGGATACCCCACTGACCAGCAGCGGTGATAGCCGCTGCTAGGGCCTCGGGCTGGGACGCAGTGGAGTGGGTGGTCCTGCGTCCCCCCCGCCACCCCCGCTCACGGGTGGCAGGCTTCCCCCTCACCCAACGCTCAGGTGTAGGAGCCTGCGCTTACCCCAACTGGGATATTGTTTGCTCAGCCCCTGCACCAAAGGGGCCTGAGTTGTGACTATTTGTGCCCCGCCCTGATCCAGGGCCTGGGCCTACGAAACTCACTGTTGTACTGGTGCTCAGCCCCTGCACCAAAGGGCCAGAGCTCCTGAACTGTGGTGTATTGTTGCTCAGCCCCTGCACCAAAGGGCCTGAGCTCCCTAACTCTATACGGTTGCTCAGCCCCTGCCTGAGGGCCTGAGCCCCTGAACTAAATGGTTGTTTGTTCCACCAGTAGTGAGTCGGTGTGGCTCCCCTCCTGCCCAGGAGGGTCGAGCCCCGGCACGAACCTTCTACACTGCAGTTATATCACTTCAGATCAAGATAACCTTTGGACGATAAATAGTTTTCATGACTAGGTA
>NW_020696392.1:0-6599 GCF_002925995.2 Terrapene triunguis | reverse complement strand
TAGACATGGCTGTGAAATGGAATAGAAAAATAATATCACACTTTCATGTAGACGTCTCTCCCTCCCTACCTCCGCCAGCTCCATTCCCAGCCTTATGTAATATATAATGGGCTACACTGTGGCACAGGGTGGATAAGAAATTATGACTTTGAAAAAATAAAAATAAATTAAGGATTTTTTATTTTTTATTTAAATATATTTTTCTTTTTAAAAATAAACCTATTTGAAATTATATTTGAAATGATCAAAATATATGTTAAGGCCTAAACTTATTATAATGTATTAAAATCATTTAAACAAAATACAATTAATATTAAGTAGTATGTTTGCTGGCTAATTTTTAAAGAAAGTCAAACCACTGAATGGCTGGAAGTCATTATCTAAGCACCTGGAACCAGAGTTTGCTGAAGGGCTAAACTAACTTTTGACAGCAGTAGCCTCTTCTGCCGGTGCAGTGAACATTTTCTTCATCTCAGTTTATTCAACTAGGTCAGTTCATTCAAAGTTAAGAAACGAACTGGGAGTTGATGAAGCAGGAACTCTTGTTTTCCTCTTCCATTCTATGAATAAAAACTAGGTCTGAGAGAATGAGATCTACTAGTTCTAAAACCCTGCAGGTTGGGATGAACAGAAACAATATTTCAATTTACTAACTACAGATAATACTTCCTTTCATAAATCTGTCAGTTTTAAATAAGAAAAATGTTTATTAAAATATATTTCATATATTCAGCACATTTAAGGTAGTTTTATTTAACTAATAAGAACAAAACTTTAAATGCATTTTTCGCACATTTTCATTTGAATTCCAATTTCCATTAAAATAGAACTTGACACAAATCATAAGTAAAAAATTAAACATAATCTCAGACATAAGAAATTCATCATTCACCGTTTTTCTAATACAATAAAGAAATGTAAAAATTAAGAATCCAAATAAATGTATGTTAGGCGATGTAATTATTTAAATAAATTTGTATAGATATAGGGTATCCTCCTGGTTAGCAAAAAGTACTATCAAATTTAATGTGAAGGCTCTAATTCATTGCAAATCAACATGTTTTTCGTAGTTAGCAACCACTGAGACTCAACCTTTCTTTACGTAAGTATCTAAAGATACAAATGCAAAACAAGATTAAAATTATTTAAATCAATAATTCCTGCTTGCTGATTGAAATCATTATTAAAATCAGTTATTTAAATGGCTTTGATTTAAATCAGAGCACCCTGGCTACGACGCTGGATAGGATGTGATGTGGTGCTGTTGAGGTGCTCTGGGCGGGACTGTGTCAGGGGTAGGAAAAAATAGTATGTGATCATATAATTAAAGGCTGTACCGTTAAGGCTGCCTGGGCAACCTTATTTCTGGCATTTCCTACCTTTTGAGTGCTTAACTTTGCAACCGTAGTAATGTTCTTTTAACATAGTTTGTGTGTGTGCCTGCATGTCATTTCCTACGTTTTTAAAAAAAAGTTTTTCAACAGCAATTCCATCATCTGGCATCATACTGACAGCCACATGAGTCATCAGCAGGGTCGGAACCTTTAGATCCGCCACACAGACCTCTGTCACTTGAGGTAACTGAGTAACTGATAGCAGTAGCAGGTTGTTACCCAGTCTCCTTGCCCACCAAGTCCTAGTCTCACCCGTCCAGATTCCTGAACTTGGGCCTGTCATCTGAACCGCCCCCCTTACATTGATCCGTCCCACTCTGCTCCTGCAGCTGCCCCCCCTTTTCCCTCCTGAACCCAGCCCCCACCCAACATTTATCCCCCAACCTGCTTCTGAACGCCACCCCCACCTTTAGCCCCACTAAGTTGCTCCCAAACCTCCCTCCCCCTTAGCCCTGCTGACCCACCCTGACCCCTGGCCTGGGGCATGGGGCTGGGGATGTGGAGTTTGGAGTGCAACAGGCAGGCTGTCCCAGGGATGTGGTTGGGGGCCAGAGAGGAGGACTCCCCCAGCCCTCTCCCTGCCCGCAGCAGCGAACCCCTCCCCACCTCCCTCCACAGGTGCAGCAGCCGCCTCAGCCTGCTCCTGGCGCTGCCCCCTTGTAGCCGGCTGTGGTAGCGGCTGGCGAGGGAGCGCAGTGCGGAGCTGCAGGGGGCAGCCACCCAATGCCCAGGGCGCAGGCAGGGACACTCGGGGGAGGCATGCGGAGGCGGCATATGGGGCCAGGGAAGAGACCCACCCCCAAACTTTGGTGGGGCCGGGCCCCCCAGGCCCTGAGTTTGCTGGAGCCCGGGCATCACAGGCCCATACAACTCGCCGTCCCTGGGTGCAACCAGCTGGGGACACAGGCACTTTTCCATTTGCTAAGGCTCCTTCTTTTGTTTCCTATGCCGCTGTTAGTAGGATAGTAATACAAAGACTATACAGTAACAGCTTTGTTATCTGGCATATTGAAGGAATGGGGGCTGCCAGTAAGTAAAACATTCCGATTAACTAAGAGGGAGGAAGTTTGGGTGCAGGAGAGGGCTCAGGGCTTGGGGTTGGGGTGCAGAATGGGGTGCGGGACATGGGCTCTGGGAGGGTATTTGGGTGTGGGAGGGGGCTCGGGGCTGGGGGTTGGGGCATGGGAGGGGGTGCAGGGAGCCGGATCGGGGCAGCACTCACCTCGGGTGGGTCCCTGCAAGGGGCAACATGTCCCTGCTGCTCCTAGGTGGAGGCGTGGCCAGGTGGCTCTGCACGCTGCCTCCACCCACAGGCACCACCCCCGGTGCTCCCATTGGCCACACTTTCCGGCCAATGAGAGCTGCAGAGCCAGTGCTCAGGGCGGGGCAAGGCAGGGGCAGCATGCAGAGCTGCCTGCTGCGCCTTCACCTAGGAGCATCAGGGACATATTGCTGCTTCCGGGTAGCCATGCAGAGCCAGGTAGGGAGTCTGCTGGCCCCGCACCAACCGGACTATAAACCGGACTTTCCGTGAAGATCAGAAATCCCAGTTTATAGAGATTTCCGGTTGGAAAAGTGCTGGATGACACAGCTTTTACTGTACATTGTACTGGGCAAAATCCTCGTTCCATTGAAACCAAAAGCTCTCACTGAACTCAGGGGAGGCAGGCTTTGGCCCTTTGTCTCTGCAGCAAAGCATGTCTCATCACATGGTTAGATCAAAAGACTCCCAGTTACAGCCAAAGTGGCTGCTTCACACAGCTATTAAACCTGGTTCAGTTCCCTTCGGAATGCCTTCGGCAGGGCTTTGTAGGTATCTGTGCCCAGCTGAAGGCCTTGCCACAGTTCATTATCGTGACACGTACTGTCCCCAGAATGGGTCGTATGTGAGCCACAGGGCACCTAGTCACACACTGGCTATTGATCCTTTTACTTGTAGTGTTTGTCTAAGAAAGGGAATGAACTCGCTGTCTGAAAAACAATACAGGAGGGAGTAGATGGTGGAAATGGTATGACTGGGTGATAATAATGACTTCTTCCAAACCAGTTTCCCCACTGATTGTATGACGGACTGTCTCTGTTTTATAATATATATATAGTGTGTGTGTGTGTGTACATACACTGAAATTAGTGGCAGCTATTGGGTACTGTTGGTGTCACTAGGCATAACCCTAGGTAACTCGGGAGGGTGGAAGACCACGAGTGTCGATGAAGCCTTCCTGCACTAGGCCTAAATGAACCAAAGTTCCTCCATGTTTAACTCTAATCGACCTCAAAAGCTAGGGGCAGAAATTGGAATGTGTAACAGCCAGTTATCAGTTGCAACCCCCCACTCATACCGGTACCAAGCGGTAATAATGAGGCCTGTATGTTTCTGACTGAAGGGGAGATAATAAATCAAAGGGAAACAAGGACCAGATAACGGTTTAGAGAAGTGGTACTAACGAGCTAGACTTATAGCCGCCAAAATGATTTAACTGCTTAAATGTATAAACATGGCTTTTGTAGAAGAAGGGAGGGGGAATGGAAGGGAGTGGGAATGGAAGGCAGGGGGGAAGAGGGAGGAACTTAGCTGTGAAATGTATAAAAAGAGAAAAACTGCTTGTCTCAGTGTGCTTGATCTGAGACGTGCTAGTCTCCTTGCACCGCTTTGAGATCTCAAATAAACTTGGATTGCTTCTCCACCCTGGTGTGTTCATTGGCGCGAAGCACACCGGGCAGCGAACCCCGCTGTTGCTGTCCTCGGGCCCTCTGTGCCGGCAACAGTACTGATCACTTGAAATCAGGTGATTTATTTAGGTGCCTTAATCTAAATTTATGCACTTAACTTTAGGCCCCAAAGTTTGAAAATCTGGGCTTTTATTTTTTTGCCATCAATATTCTCAGATTTTATGAGGAGTAGAGCGTGGTGCTGCCACCAGGGGGCCCACACAGCTAACTTACGTCATCCTATGCTGCTGCGCTCCTGTAGAGTCTGGAGTTGGAATTCCCTGGGCAGCTGTTGGTAAATACGTTACTGAAGGCACAAAGACTCTGTTGCAGGACCTCACTAAGCTGCAGTTTAAAAAAACCACACTCGATTGCTAGTACAGAGGGAGCCCGCTCCTTTAGAATGATGCCAGCTCTTAGTGTGCATTTGACCTGTTTCCAAAGACTCACTTCTCCTGCAATGTCCACAAGTAGGGGGTGAACAATCACCAAACCCAAACCCTCCACGTTATGCCCTTCTTGGTGCAGCTCCAGTGAGTCCTGGCTTCTCTGTCTCTTTCAAATATAAGCTCTTTGAGGCAGGGAACTTGCTTTCTTCTCTGTCTGTACAGCACCTAACACAACAGGGCCTTGAGCTTGATCAGAGACCGTAAATGCTACCGAACTAGAAACCAGTATAATGGGGACTTGTCTTTGTTCTGTACAACACCTAGCACAGGGTCAGTGCTGCACAACCAATAATGGAAACTGTGGCACTTGCAGTTTGCATCATAGAATATCAGGGTTAGAAGGGACCTCAGGAGGTTATTTGGTCAACCCGCTGCTCAAAGCAGGACCAATCCCCAGACAGATTTTTGCCCCAGATCCCTAAATGACCCCCTCAAGGATCAAACTCACAACCCTGGGTTTAGCAGGCCAATGCTCAAACCACTGAGCTATCCCCCCCTCCATCTCTTTCACACACACTGGAGCAGGGCGGTCTGCCCCTTTAAAGGCCTGGAGAGCCAGGGAGCAGCAAGCCCTGGCCCAAGTAGAAGCCCAGCAGGTAGGTGTCGGGAACCAGCTGATCCAGCCAAGCAGCAGCTAATGGTTGGCTGAGTCCCAGTGGAAGGGATTAAAACAGAGCTGCGGGTGGCTGACTGCTCTGTCCCCAAGTTGGCGGACAGGCCCACCGGGCCACAAACACATTAGCCCAAAATGCTTGACAGCATTATAAGACATAGCAGTGGCATTCTGCCAGGGACACAGTGCAAAATTCCCCAGAACCCCCGTCTGGCAGACTTCAGGGCAGGGCACATTGGTTGAGCTCCGTGGAAGCAGAAGGACCGGGATTGGGCAGGATGGTGATGGTGGGCTACGCCAGCAAGTGGTGGTCTCTGTCCCCCATAGCAGTGCTTTCTCCTGGGTTAGTCCGCAGCAGTGCAAAGGGAAGGACAGGGGGTGGGGGGTGGATGTGGCCAGTGACTCCATGGCCACATGGATCCCCCGGCTTTTATCTCCGTTAATGGGCAGTGATGCGATCACAGCTAAGCTGGTGGGCCGTGCCCTGGGGAGAGGCTGCCGTTCCCCTAGCTCCCCACTGAGACCCGCTGCACAAGGGCTCTTTGTGTAGAGCTGCCCAGTTTGGCCCTTTTGCAGCTGCACAAACCTGTGGGGGAGGATTTTGCTTGGCAGCAGAGCTCTCTACTGCTGCAGGGATGGGCTCCTGGCTGCTCCCAGGGGTAACCATATGTATTATTTATGAGTGTAGTTTTTAATCACGCTGAAGTGCCTGGATGCTCCAGTGATGAAAATGATGGGTGGTTTTAGAGACGTGACTAAATACAGGCCGGGATCAGTACTGACGGTTCCTTAGTCTGCACAGAATAAGCACAAAAAATTCCACATCATTGGGATGCATTCAGCCAATGCTCAGCAGTTAAGTGGTGCTGAACCAGGTTTTGAATAGGAGTTGAGTTCAGAGCTGATGGAAAAGGGGGAGGGATTCTGATCTCTGTGACCTCAGTGCAAGGCCCTGTCCACATGACAACTGTGAACCAAGTTTGTAACCATTTCATGGACTGATTGGCTCTCAATATGGTTTGTGTCTACACAACCAACACCTGGTAAAAACAGGGTTAGTAGCCATGGCAGCTAAAGCGTTTCACACCTGCCTATGGCTGTGTCACTATAACTCGGCTGTGACGCTGTTATTATGATTCAGACAGGACCCTCTCCCTACCCCCAACCGATCTGGCCAGTCTGCCTTCTTCCCAGTTCTCTGTGAGCTGGGCTATCCCAGAATGCATTGCCCCATGGGCTACTGGTGCTGCCCTCTCTGCATATCCTTCAGCCACTCTGTTCTCTATTGAGGATAGTTCTGTTGAGGAGAGCTGCCCAGATTTTCCCAGCATGCACTGATACGAACAAGGTTAGGCAGCATGTTAAGTGTGGATGCAATGACAAAAAAGCTGTGTGTGACCAATAACAGAATCACACAACCAACAGTAACTGGCT
>NW_020696391.1:0-8641 GCF_002925995.2 Terrapene triunguis | reverse complement strand
ACTTCTGTTAGTCTTAAAGGTGCCACAGGACCCTCTGTTGCTTTTTACAGATTCAGACTAACACGGCTACCCCTCTGATACTAATCCTTAACAGTTACTCATACGTGAAACTAACACGTTATGTTTCTTTGTATGCAAAAAGCAAGCATTACTTTGGGTGGGGTCCATAAAAGGACTTGGGCGTTGCAATGCTGAGCGTCACAGCACCTAACTTTCAGGCACCCGGACGGAAGGGCATTCAGCTGCCTAAATTGTGTATGTGACCCAAAAATAAAATAGCCACCGGGGAAGAGCTCACCTCATACCCTTTAGCCTAGTGGGCAGGGTATTCCCAAGATGCAGAAGAACCCTGGTTCAAGTCCCCACTCTTCCTGAGGTGGTGAAGGGATTTGAACAAAGTCTCACTGGGCTACTGGATATTCTGATGTGGGTCTCCCTTAGTCTTTTCTATAGAAGTTGTTCCACTTTCAATAACTGAATTAATTATTATTATTATTAATTGGACCAGAGGGAGTTAGATTCAGGGCTGGCTCCAGGCACCAGCAAGCTCGTGCTTGGGGTGGCAGATTCTAAGGGGTGGCTTCCCTCCAATCCTTTTTTTTTTTGTTTTGTTTCGCCGCTTCGGCCGCCCTGTAGGGGGCGGCAGCGCAGAGGAGGGGAGCACCCTGCTGGGAGCGGGCTGCGCGCTCTGTCTGCCCCAGCCAGTGCCAGGTCTGCAGCAAGCCCGGCAGGGCAGCCCGCGTCCTTCCCTGCCCGCTGACCGGAGCAGCGCGGAGCCCTCCCGCAGGCGGCGCGGCAGGAGGGGCTGCGTGGTGAGCGCCCCGCTGAAGGAAGCCCTGGCCACCCCCCTTCTCTCTCCCCCCCGATCCCTCCCCCTGTTAGCCGGGGCGTGCACTCCGCTGCCCGGGGCACGTCTGCAACCCTGCACCCTGGCTCTGGCCGCCCCGCACGTTTTTCTTTTTTTGCTTTGCCGCTCCAGCCACCCCGCAGGTTTTTTTGTTTTTTGTTTGGGGTGGCAAAAAAGCCAGAACCGGTCCTGGTTAGATTGAGTCTATTTCCTCCTCCCCGCCCCCCCGAAACTGTTTTGTGTGAACTCAGCTGCGGGGCTCAATCTGGTAGGCTCCCTCTGAGCATGCCTACTCATTAACCCCCCCACACACACTCCCCTCACCACGACTCAGGCAGCTAAACACCTCACAGTTGCGAGCTTTCATGCGGTAAATAAGCACCCCAACTTCCACAATAAGACAAAAATCAAGCTAATCCCATTTCAAAACAAGGCCAAAACAAGCCAATCCCTAAGAACCCCAACACTCTGTGACTAGATCCCCCCGGTGTGCAGTCTGGGACTGTGGTGGGCCCGCTGGGGACCCCTGACTCTCTCCCCCCTTGCCCCTACTTACCCCTTGCCTCTGCTTGCCGGGAGCTGATAAAAAAAGAAGAAGCAACAAGCTACAATCCAAAAACTAGCCAACAAGCAACTCAAGCAAATTAAGCCAAAAACAAGCCCAATTTCTGTGTTTTTTTCACGGGTTTGGCATGTCTGAAACACCTATCTTCCCCAATTTAGGAAGCGTTCTGGTGCTTCAATGAGAAATAGGAGTCTAGGTGCCTAGAGCGAGGTTGAAGTGGGCATGCCCAGAGGCAGAAACATAGGTATCAAAGGAACTCTTAGTGCAAAAACTTAGGCCTGAGAAAGATTTAAGCACTTAGGGGCTAGGAGATAGCTGAGGCCTGGTCTACACTACGACTTTAATTCGGATTTAGCTGCGTTAATCCGAATTAATCCTTAACCCGTCCACACAACGGAGCCAGTTACTTCGAATTAAAGGGCGCTTAAAATCGATTTCTGTACTCCACCCCGACGAGTGGAGTAGCACCAAAATCGATTTTGTTAATTCGAATTAGGGGTAGTGTGGCCGCACACCACCGAATTAATGTGGTTAAAATTAATGGGGTAGTGTGGCCGCACACCACCGAATTAATGTGATTAAAAAACGAATTAATGTGCTTAGTGTGGCCGCGCACAATCGAATTTATACAATCTGTTTCCCAAATTCGAATTATCTAAATTCGAATTAATCTCGTAGTGTAGACGTACCCTGAGTGGGAGTCTTGTGGATCTCAGTGGTGCCTAAAAATGGAACTTAGGTGCCAAATACTGTCATGAATTGAATGGATTTTATTTTAGATTAAGAGAACAAGTTAAAAGAAGAACAGAACGTAAAGTCTCCATTCGGTGCATTTCCAGACTAACAGTCTGCACTGAACTGTTCACAAAATGGCTGTGTGTCTCAGTAGACAGGTATGTCCTTAGAGATTTAAAGGTGCAGTACAAAGTAAGTGATGTAAGAGTAAATAACTAAACTAACTAATGCCGTGTGTTTGTTTCCATTAATGTATCTTTATTTATTTTTGTTTGCAGATTGCTTTACAGGATTCATAAATATACTGACTGATATAATTTGGCGCTTCACAGGAGATTTCATGGCCCCTGATATTGTCTGCAGAGTTGTTCGCTACCTGCAGGTACAGAAACTATTCAATATCTAGTACCCACAGCTGCACACCCTGACTAGATAAGAGCTCAAAGTCTTGTATCCCAATGTACTGTAACATTAAGTGCTTGTTAAATTGTTGTATAAAAGCCCTTAAATCACCTCCAATCATCAAAGAAGCTAACAAAACTGGCATTTAAAGAATAAGGCATGAAAGTTTAACTGCTTATATATTAAATGGTAGATATGATAATAGAAAAAGTCATGGAGAGAATTGTAAGCAGGTGCAAATTCCATTCAAGACAATAGATTTGAATTTGCTTACATCAGAGCTGAATTTGTCCCAGCATCTTAGCCATTAAATGTATGTAGTCCCCTGTCTCCTACTCCCTAAGCATAGGAACTTTTTAAAAGTGCCATTTAATGACAATAACACCAGTATTTAAAAGTAATTAGTCTCCAAGAGAGATTTTGCAAAAATCAAAAATGTCAGAGACCCCTAATTCACATTGATCTTCCCTGGGAGCTGGGTGCCTAGCTGACATTTGTGTCTTTGAAAAGCTCTCTCTTCATGTCTCTCTCCCCCCACCTATTTCTAATCTCAGTCCAAAAATAGCAAGCCAGAGTCTGATCTCACTTAGCCTGTTGTAAACCCAAAGCAACTCCACAGAAATCAGTGCTGTTACTTCAAATTCACAGTGATGTAATTGGGAGCAAAAATCTGGTCCAGTTCTAGAAATTATCCTGAACAGTGAGGTTTGCATTCTCACAAGTAAGGATGTCTGGGTGGCAGAAGGCTCAAAAGCAATAGTTATTTATTAGCTGGCCCAACCATATCTTCTTAGTAATCCCGCACGCGATTGAAGTTTGATCATGAAGAATGATGGTATTTAATAGGGCTTCTGTTTTGTATACAAATTGCGTGTCTGGTTTTATGATTGTTGGACCTTGCCAATTGCAGCCAAATTTTGAGACGGGGAGAGGAAATTATAACTGAATGAGCTGCAAGAGGGTATGCTACTTAAATACTGTGTTCATATTCCTCAATCTAAAACAATTCCACATGGGGACATCCCAAATGGAATCTTAGGGACAGATTCTACCACTCTGTAGCATCTTACTCAGAAGGTAGTCTCACTGATTGATTTCAGTGTGACTACTCATGGAGTAAGGTACTACTCAAAGAAAGGATGGCAGAATCTTGCCCTAAGTGTTTGCCAAATATCACATACTGAGAAATACGGGGGGAGGGGAGGGAATTCACAAGCGGGACTTATGTCCCTAAAGTGACCTCAACCAAAATGTAGATCCTCAGAATACGTGATGAGCTGCCTACATTTCCACTGGCAAAGTCCTACATTTCTGCCAATGGACATGCACACAACTGCCTCAGTCTTGACACCACTAGTAGTTTGGCACCTAACTTGCACCTAAGCCCAAGGAGGATTCACAAAGTGGACACTGCCTTGATGGCCTGGTCCAGCAGATGTGCTCAGAAGCCAGTTTAAATAGTCACTGGAGTAAAGCCTTGAACTTCTCATCCCAGGTCGGTGCCCTAGCCCCTGGGTTATAGAGTCAGTCTCTCTCTCTTTCTGGCCCAATGAAAAGTATTTTAGAGAAAGTGGCACAGCTTCAGCAGGAGAGCTTGAGAGACCTGCCCCTCACAATACCCTATAGCCTAGAGGTTCGGGCATTCTCACACAGTGGGGATTTGAACCTGTGTCCCCTATACTGCAACTGAGTGCTCTTGTTATTGGGCATGGGGTGGGAGCAGCAGCTCCTCCACCTCAGATTTCTTTCCTGAGGAAGGACTGACCTGGTTTAGGTGCCTAACTCCACAAGAGGATTCATGGCTGTGAATCCCAAGTGGAGGGAACCACTTCATTCAAACCCAGACATAGGCAGCTAATTCCCTTTGATGGGTGGGGCTTACGCCACATCCCTCCCCTCAGCATTTCCTATTGGCAGCGTAGGCACCTCTCCACTCATTGTGCTGGCTTTTGTGAATCTTTTTTAGACACTTAACTCTCCCCATGCATTGTATAGGGAGCCTGGGCGTCCAACTCAGGGCTGTACATTTCACACGGGGTGCCTAAAAGTTAGGCACTGCAATGCTCAGTCTAAATTACCCTTGTGAATTCTACCCATTGTAATTTAAATTGCTTATAAGTGTGTTGTTTTTTTCCCCCTTCTACCTCAGGTTGTCCTTCTGTATGCCTCAACTTATGTTCTGGTTTCACTCAGCATAGACCGTTACCATGCCATAGTTTATCCAATGAAGTTCCTTCAGGGAGGTAGGAGAAATTTTGTACCTTGCTACTGCTCTAGATGTGGCTTTAACATCTTTATTTCGCTAAACAACTTTTCAATGAAAGCAGTGTTATCATGATTAGCGTACTAAGATCCTTTATTAATTCCTGGTCTTGGCAATATTATATTATGTGGAATAAAACTATTTTAAAAAGTGTAAAGGTTTCCCATTATCTTCCAGCATTTTCAGAAAATAATTACTATACACAATGGACAAAAAGCTGTCCTTAGTGCAAGTCCATTGACTACAGGCATCACAGCAGGGATTAATTTGGACCATTTAATTTAACATATAGTGTTTGAATGAGCTTTTTCAATGTAAATAGGTAAAACTGGGGAAATAAATACATTATTAAATACAGCATGAGCTCCTCCAGTCTGCTGGCTCATTATATGAAATTATTGGGGTTGGGGGAGGTTGAGTTTTAACCATCTGTAAAGGAGTAGTTCTTTTCCATGATAAGTGACATTCAGAAGGTGTAGAGAGATGTTGGGAATAATTTTATTATTTTTATTAATTTTACAACACCCAAAAGCATGCTGGCTGCTGTACAATACAGAAGGATGTTTCCATACTCAAAGAGTTTACAATATTAAATATGATGTGTTGGGGGAAAGAGGTAGGGATGGGCTGAGGTGAGGAAGAACAAGGATTACAGCAGTGGTTGCTTTCTTTAAGATATGCTTTAATCAAAACTCAAATTATTGTACTCATTACAAGTGTCATGGTAAAATTCTCTGGCTTGTGCTATGCAGGAAGTCAAACTGGCTGATCGAATGGTCCCTTCTGGCCTGAAAACAATATCTATGAATCCATCAGATTAGGTAGTTGTGTGATTTAGGCACATGAATAAGCTCAAATACCAATCTGAAGTTTATCCTAATATTTGCCCTGTTTAGGCACTTAGGACAACATTTTCAAAACCGGGGGGCTAAAATTCAGCTCCAGGAGGCAGATTTTCAAAAGGGCTGAGCAGCCAGCAGTTCCTGCTGAAGTTAAGGGGAGCTGTTGGGGGCTCAACCTTACTTACATTCTGACCAGCTCTTTGAGGGCCTAACTGTGGAGCAGGTGAACCTCACTGCCAGGGCCACAGTATCTTCATTTGTGAAATAGAAAGAGCAGTAGTTATTAGACTTCCTCCTCGGTTTAGGGGTTTAATTGTGAGGAATTTATAAATTAATCTTCGTAGAGCACTTTGAGGGTATAAATAGCTACAATACAGGCTTCATAGTATAGTAAATTATTTACATTAAAGAATTACTCCCATATCATATTTATCTTTTCCTTTCCTTCCATGAGGAGGGTAGTATTCTTTGTCCCATGCAGAGTTATCCTTGACATGCTCAATCAAGTTCTCTCTGTATTTGATATAATACCCTTGATGCCAAGGGCCGCAGAATAATTTATCATATTGAAAAGGAGCAAGCCTATTTTTTCAAACTTGTTGCTAATGACCTATTGAGGTCCAAGTTTTGCATGCTGCCTTACTATGTCTACACTGTCTACACTAGGCTCAGACTCAGGCTTGAGCACAAAGCTCCTTTCTGTCTACACACCTCTCTCAAACTCAGGCTCAGACCCAGGATCCTAGGAGTGCATGAGGGTGGAGGGTTCAAACTAGAGTCAAGAGAAGACCCAGTGTTCATACCCTATTGCTTTGCAATGTAGATGCAGTCCCCTCCACCCCCGACTTGGGAGTTCACTAGAAGTATCCCACAATCCCATGGGCCAATTTCCTTTGTCCTCTCTCCTTCCCCCCACCCCCCCACCCCGCCCAAGAGCCACCAATTGACTCCAGGGAAAGGGAAGCAAACCCCCTCCCTTGTAGTGCAGTAGCTCAGTAACCCTTCTATTTTATTCTGACTGCCAAGCTGCAAACACACCTTGGGAGAGCCTTCTGAATTTACAATGGACACAGATGAGAAGAAGCCCTTTGCAAAGCATGCTGCTTCATTCAGGTGCACGGCCAGATTTTGGTTAGTCAGTGGTATGTAGGGTGACCAGATAGCAAGTGTGAAAAATCGGGACGTGGGTGGGGGGTAATAGGTGCCTATATAAGAAAAATCTCCAAATATTGGGACTGTGCCTATAAAATCAGGACATCTGGTCACCCTACTGGTATGATGCCAGCCAAATAGTGAATTTTAGTAAGAGAATCAGGAGTGACCACATGCATACCAGCAAATTGCAAAGAAGCAGGCAAAGGAAAAGAAGTATACTTAACATCCTTTGTGAAGGAGTTCAAGATCTAGTGCTAGACCAGAGACTATGGTTACTAACATCAGGTTAGGACAGGAAAGTGCTTTGAAAGAGGTTGCGCTTGGCACGTCCTTTACAAAAATTAGTTTTGACAGTAAGATAAGTGTTTTACTCTCACTTTGCATGGGTGTTAATGACTAGAGAAGGTGCAAGACAATGGAAAATCAAGTCCCGCCCATAGCCTAACCCCAACTTTTACTCTATACACAACATCTAATTCAATAACAGAACACATCAGAAATAATAAAACATGCAATAAAGAATGGTAGGATAATGATCATCTAGAATCAGACCTTTTAAACAGTTCTTTCATATTTAGAGAGCTGTTCAAACATTATATAATTAATCCTCAACAACTTGGTGTATTCAGTAAGTGATACTGTCTCAGTTTTAGACAGGGAAAATGGAGCTGAGACACAATGTGACATGATCAAAGCCATAAAGAGTCAGTGTCAGAGCTGGGATTAGAATTTATAAATTTGAAATTCCCAAGTTCTATCCATGACCACTACAATACATCCAAATCTCATTTTAAACCAGCAAAGTCATGATTTTATTTTTTGTAAAAGAAAAGTTTCTCAAATCTGTCAATTAAAACATCCTATTCAGAGACAGGTTTTATTTATACTTTACATAGTCTAATTATAGGATACACCAGCCACAAGGCACTGGAGCATTTACAAAAAACAAGAACACATGTAAGGCAGCTACCCTATACTGGCCTGTTCACACAGAAATTTCTAGGTCAAGTGGTGCTTTGAGCAGTGGCGGATTAGCCTCTGGGCCAAGGGGGGCCCGTGCCCAGGGGCCCTGGCCAATTGGGGGCCCCTGGAAAAATGGGCACCCCGCACCATGACCCGCTCTGCCTAGTGCTCCTGCCGTGGAGTGGGGTCGGGACACAGGGGCATGCCCTGCTCTGCCTGCCTGGCGCTCCTGCCGTGGAGTGGGAGAAGCCCCCGTGCCTCGAACCAACTCCCCGACAGGAGCACTGGGTGGGCGGGACAAGCCCCTGCACCCCGACTCCATTTCCCCAGCAGGGGGGGAACTGCAGGCAGAAGGGGTGGAGAGGGGTCCCCACTTTCTCTGGCCCAGGGCCCCACAAACCCTAATCTGCCTCTGGCTTTGAGCATGAGCTAGCTGGCCCATCAGGGGTTGTGGGTGGAAGCTGAAGTGTTAATGACACTGGAGCTAGTATTACAGTGGGGACACAGCTACTCTGTGCAACTAATCTAAACACTGCAAAACAACACGTGAGCAGCACAATGGAATTGCTCTCACTTGAGCTAGGCTAACTTAAGAGTTGGCTTGAGTGATCCACATCAGAGTTAACACTCCAGTTAAGACAAGCCCTCAGAGAAAGACTGTGAAACAAGCCCTGCCATGTACTCCAAAAGCACAAGGTCTGTTGGAGCCAGGGGCAAGGAAGAAAATTCCAAAGCCTCTTAATAGAAATTTTCATTAATGGCAAACAAAGAAAAAAATTATAATACAAAAAACAAGCAAGAGACATGAATTTCTCAGAACGCTACTTTAATTTGTAATTAGGAGGTTTTTAAAAGGAAAAGAAAAATAA
>NW_020696390.1:0-2442 GCF_002925995.2 Terrapene triunguis | reverse complement strand
AGAGCTGGCACAATCCATATACCAGGTTGTTATATAACATGCACATGAATTTTAACCCTTCACTTATAGAAAACTAATCCTTCCAATTTATGTACACATAATTGTAAAAGTGAGGTTTACCAACATCTGGAGCCATATTTGTATTTTACTGTTCGTTATAATTTTTACTGTTTTTTGTATTTTTTTAAGGAGCCTAAGAAAGTTAGGCCCACAAATCCAGTCAAAATTGAATGAAAGTGTGTTGCCTATTTCCCATAGGCTCCTTTGAAGGTGTGAGCCTGATTTTAGTGCCTAAATAACTTTGAGGATGTGGGCCATAGAGCTTTGTCAAAAGGATGCGATAGAGCTAGAGAGATGTCAAATTATATAAAAGTTTATTAAAGCCTGTCAGATTTACACTGCGGTGTTAATAGATGTGAAAAAAGTATTGTCACAATTTTGCAATCGCACCCAAGTCTTCTCCAAAATTTCAGAGAGTCTTATAAATATTTTCTGGAATGTAAGCAAAATTATGTCAATGCATATAGAGATTAGCCAAAAATGTTAGTGTGCTAAGTGTCACAAGCAACAATCTGGGTAAAATGGAGACATATCTCATATCAGCCTCGTTCACACACACAAACCATGCAAGCCTTTGTCAAGATTTCCTTGATCTCTTTGTTCCTTAGAGTGTATAAGAAAGGGTTCAGCAACGGAGTCATGACAGTGTTCAAGAGGGTGACAATTTTGTTCATATTCAATGAGTTCTGTATAGAAGGCTAGATGTAGAGAAATATGGAGCAGCCATACCATATAACCACAACGGTGAGATGGGCAGACCAAGTGGAAATGGCCATCTGCCAGTGTTGGGGAGATGCGATTCTCAGGATGGTGGAGAGGACGTAAATGTAGGAGATGAGGGTAACCACACAGGACCCCAAAACAACAATAAAGGAAAGAGTAATTTACACCATCTCAACGAGGGCCGCAGAAGGTCAACCTGCTGATCAGAAACGCTGGTACAGAAACAGTCAAGAAGCCACTTACCCATATCTTTAACAGTCTTGTAATCTATTAAACTTTATAAATAGGCATGGCAGAATTAGATTTTCTCATAATTTAAATGGACAGTATCAATATGTATTTTTAAGCATTGCTTTTCCACTTTTACTTATTTAGATTTTCATAGTTGCACAAAGTTTTGGGTGTGAAGCATTTGTTTCTATTTTCATTGGTTAAATTTTTCACAGTTCTGGTTAACTATGGGGAGGGGCAGACAATAATTAATGACAGTAGATGCTGAGATTCAAAAAGCTAAAGCTTTATAACTGTTAAAACACAAACTGTCAACATCACATGTCAAAATATACAAAGGGAATCGCTTTAAATCAAATTCAAGTTCTCAAGCAGCATTCTCCTTTCTGTGCCTACCTATACATTTAGATGATTGATGCACATATTTTTATGTCAGTTTCTTTGTGTACAATGAAATCAGCATTTCCGGTAATTTTCTATTTCTTCAGTGCTTATTTATAAAGGGTTTATAAATGGAACTCTAATATAAAGGGTGAGCCAATTTTCTTACCTTTAATGAGCCACTCTGCAAACTGCACTGTCTTCAGGATGTTTTCACAAGCATAACTGATGTGAATTTAGTAAATAATTCTGCTGGTGATACACAAGATGGAATGCAATCCATGGTCTGTTTTGAGCTGTGATGACTGCAGGGCCATTTCTATTTTTTTTAAAGTAAAAACTTATTTTTTCTCTCTCTAAAGTCACCATAAAGTCCCAGAGTAAAAATGGGGGACGATTGCTTTATTTCAGAAAGTGTCTTTCTGCATTGTTTGCAAAATTACAATTATTACAAGACAAGAAGATGACCAGAAACTGACTATAAACACAAGTGAAATTGTCCAACATGTTTTTATACTGGAGAGAGAGCACAATGCAGAAGCATAGGCTGGCAACTGGAGGGAATTACACCCCCAAATCCATTGGATTTCAGTGGGATTTGTGCATCGACCTCCTTTAGAATTCGATGAAAATCCAGCCCTAAAAAAACCAGCACAAACAATGAAAAGAAAATCAGAGTGCAAAAATTGTACTGTTTAAGAAATCTAAACTAGTATTAATGCTAGGAATAATAATAATAAAAACATCAGGTTCTGATTTCAATTAAGCTGGTGTAAATCCTAAATATTCTGGGAAGATACTCAAGAACTTTCAAAATATACACACTGTGTGGGTGGTAGATCTGTGCATGCGTCCTACATTGGAAAAATGTTTGATATCACATCAAATGCAGCAGAAAGTGATTTCTTAGCATGGAGAGAAAGCCAGTGCAGTTATTACATTAAAAAAGCAGACAATAATGCTGCTTCTCAAACACACACTTTTTGAAATTTGTCAAAAGTTCAAGCACTCAACTTGCTCTAATGGAGTCAACCATCAAATATCCTT
>NW_020696389.1:0-3374 GCF_002925995.2 Terrapene triunguis | reverse complement strand
TTCTGTAATGGAGCGGGAAAGTAAGATCGAAACAACGTTAAGCGAGAGGACGTTAAGTGGAGAGTTACTGTACATTATCAAAAATATTGTATTAATATTTGCAAAGAGAGCATGACTATTTCTAGTTGACTCATAGCTTTATTTAGCATCTTAAAGCTGAGCTCTGACTGCAGATAATATGCATGCAAGAGGGATAGTTTTGTGAACTGCAGAAATCCATAGCATGCTGTGGTCTCCTCCTGAGCTCCCCTGGTCATCATGTGGTCTCCATCAAGCAAAATGAGTAAACCTATCCTTCCTACTTTGGGGAGTAACCTAGCAAGGGAAGGACATAGAATACCATGGTGATTGGCATGCTATAAATAGATGGATAATCTGGAGTACTCTTACATGTCTTACAGCTTTTACATTCCACCTATTGGGGCCAGGACAACGAGGTGATTCTGAAACCAGGAATGACTGACAAGATATCAGTTACAGCTGCAAACAATTAGTACATTTCACCTGTATGTAACTTTCTGTTCCTTTGATTCGAAATTTGTTGAAAATTTTTTATGAGACGTGTGTTTCATGGGAAATTGGATTTTCCATTCAACTATTTTTTCCATGAAATTATCTTTTCCTTGGAAATTATAAGTTTTCCATCAAAATACTAAACTCCCCATCTCCCTAAACTATGGCTCTGGGACTCTGGTGATGTTCCAGGGAAGTTCAGCAAGAGGAGAGACCATCATGCATCATGGGGTATTTGGTCCATCCTGGGAGCCTGGCCCATAGAAGAGATTGGTGCTGTGTGGTATCTGATGCACCGCTGTGGTATTTCTGAGCAAAAAGATTTTGGTCTCCACAAACAAACCGCCTTTGTGGATCAGCTCTACACAGTACCCGGCTTGCATTGAAAACAGCAGGATGAAATCTACCCCTAACCTCATACTCCGTAACTCTGGTAGAAATTGCATCATTTAATAACACAGTAGAAAAGAGTGGGCCAAATTAATCCCCAGGGCATGAATTAAACCAAAGGTGGCTTTGGTTCACTGAATGCATTAATTAGGTGTTATGGCTCTCTTAGCTCAGGTATTCCCAGTTGCTCCAGGAATAATATCCTACAAATCACACATCTCAGTATAAAACTTCCCGAATGCTCCAAATTGGCAGTTTCTGTCGAAGGGGAAACATCACCACATCTCTCTCTTCTCAGCAGGTACGTGTTATTATCCTGAATTACAGTCACACACACACACATACACACCATGGTGATCAGCAGGTATTAAATTCAAGACCTCCAGCACTAAAAGCCTCAGCCCCAACTCCTACCCCTGACTGAGACGATTTTCACCCTGATTCTCTTACAGCAGAGTCACAAGTCATTGTTTGCTGCTCGGATTAGTGAACAGGAGTCTTCGTATGTGGGACATGATTAACCTGCATGTCATTGTATTTACGCCGTGTGTATTTTATCAAACAACTGGAATGACCAGCTGTGAACATCCGCACCATCCACCTGCCCACATCTCTGTAGCTGCCTGATCTCTGTTCAGAGGAGATGGAAAAGGGAAATCACTCAGAGGCGACTGAGTTCATTCTCTCAGGACTGACAGATCGTCCGGAGCTGCAGGTCCTCCTGTTTGGGGTGTTCCTAGTGGTTTATGGTATCACCCTGGTGGGGAATGGGGGGATGATCTTGTTAATCAACATTGATCCCCGACTCCACACCCCCATGTACTTTTTCCTCAGTAATTTGTCTTTCTGTGACCTCTGCTTTTCCTCGATAATTTCCCCTAAGATGCTGCAAAATTTCTTAGCCGAGAGGAAAAGCATTTCTTACACTGCCTGCGCTGTGCAACTATATCTCTCAGTTGTTTTTGGAGATATTGAGTGCCTGTTGCTGGCTGTGATGGCGTATGACCGTTATGTGGCCATCTGTAACCCGCTGCTCTATACGGTCACCATGTCCAGGCAGCTTTGTAAACAGATTGTGGCTGGGGTGTACGCTGTGGGGTTTGTGGATTCAATGATATATACGTGTTTTACATTTCGGCTGTCATTCTGCAGCTCCAACATCATCAATCATTTCTTCTGCGACATCCCCCCACTGTTGGCGCTCTCCTGTTCTGACACCCGCATCAATGAGATTGTGATGTTTGTTTCTATGAGCTGCATTATAGTGAGCAGCCTTGTCACTGTCCTCCTCTCCTATGTCTATATCATCTCCACCATCCTGCAGATCCGTTCTGCCGAGGGCCGGCGCAAAGCCTTCTCCACCTGCACTTTCCACTTGACCACAGTGGTCCTTCTTTTTGGCACCCTCCTCTTCATGTACTTACGTCCCACCTCCAGTTATTCCATGGACACGGACAAAGTGGCCTCAGTGTTTTACACGCTGGTGATGCCCATGTTGAACCCCCACATCTACAGTCTGAGGAACATGGAGGTGAAGGATGCCCTGAAGAGAGCAATGAATAAACTCCTAACCAATTCTTGAATCTGTTTAACTCTTTACTCATTTAGTGATGGGGAGTGGAAACAGGTGAATTCAATTCCCAGCGCATTGCAATGTAATTTTGCAGAGCCCGTGGGAATATTGTTCATTATTATATTGTTATTATTTTTAATTTGTTTGTATTCCAACAAGGTCTGCAGGCCCCAAATGAGATCAGTGGACAAAATAAGGGAAGAATCACAGGTCCAGAAAGAGAGATTGATTCTATAAGCTGGTGGCTAGGGGCACCCACCTGGAGGGTGAGATGCTCAACTTCACGTCTCTGTTCCAAGGGTCATTTAATTAGTTATCCAAAATAGAAGAACTTTGAAAGGAGAGATCGAGGGCAACCCAGACTGGAATTGCACATCACTCAGGGGCTGGGATGCTGTCTGGAAATGCAGGAAACCCAAGTGCAGAGTGTAATGGGTTCGGTCACAGAGACCCCCATTGGGACTGTCAACTGATGTGCTGAAATTACCTCTGATCCCATTTTCCCTGCCAGCCTGGACCTCCAGAACCCTGCCTTGTTGAGCCAGACATGCTAGCCTGCTGCAGCACAGACCCAGGGTCTCGTCCACGACCCCAGAGCTGCAGATCTAGACTGAAACCAGCTCAGCAGGATACCTGTCTCCAGCACGCTGACACCCAGCTCCCAGTGGGATCTGAACCCGAAATAAATCCATTTTACTCTTTATAAAGCTTATGCAGGGTAAATGATAAATGTTCACCATCTATATCACTGCAAGAGAGCTATGCACAGCTGTTTGCCCCCCAAGGTAACAATTACTTAGATTGAGTTTATAAATAAACAGAAGTGATTTTATTAACTATAAAAAGAAGCATTTAAGTGGTTTTAAGTAGTAACAGACAGAACAAAGTAAATCACAAA